>NC_068438.1:45000-50000 GCF_023373465.1 Oncorhynchus keta
GGACATGCCGAATTTGCGCCATTCTGGAAAGGACCCCGAAAATAATTTTTAACCATTTTCAAAATTTTTTTTTTTTTTTTTTTTTTTTTTTTTCGGGACTTAAAAACTGTGACCCCGGACATGCCGAATTTGCGCCATTCTGAAAGGACCCCGAAAATAATTTTTAACCATTTTTTTTTTTTTTTTTTTTTTTTTTTTTTTTTTCGGGACTTAAAAACTGTGACCCGGACATGCCGAATTTGCGCCATTCTGAAAGGACCCCGAAAATAATTTTTAACCATTTTCAAAAAAATTTTTTTTTTTTTTTTTTTTTTTTTCGGGACTTAAAAACTGTGACCCCGGACATGCCGAATTTGCGCCATTTTGAAAGGACCCCGAAAATAATTTTTAACCATTTTTTTTTTTTTTTTTTTTTTTTTTTTTTTTTTTTTTTTTTTTCGGGACTTAAAAACTGTGACCCCGGACATGCCGAATTTGCGCCATTCTGAAAGGACCCCGAAAATAATTTTTAACCATTTTTTTTTTTTTTTTTTTTTTTTTTTTTTTTTCGGGACTTAAAAACTGTGACCCCGGACATGCCGAATTTGCGCCATTCTGGAAAGGACCCCGAAAATAATTTTTAACCATTTTCAAAAAAAAGTTTTTTTTTTTTTTTTTTTTTTTTTTTCGGGACTTAAAAACTGTGACCCCGGACATGCCGAATTTGCGCCATTCTGAAAGGACCCCGAAAATAATTTTTAACCATTTTCAAAAAAAGTTTTTTTTTTTTTTTTTTTTTTTCGGGAAAAAAATTTTTTTTTTTTTTTTTTTTTTTTTTTCGGGACTTAAAAACTGTGACCCCGGACATGCCGAATTTGCGCCATTCTGAAAGGACCCCGAAAATAATTTTTAACCATTTTCAAAAAAAATTTTTTTTTTTTTTTTTTTTTTTTTTTTTTTCGGGACTTAAAAACTGTGACCCCGGACATGCCGAATTTGCGCCATTCTGAAAGGACCCCGAAAATAATTTTTAACCATTTTCAAAAAAGTTTTTTTTTTTTCTGAAAGGACCCCGAAAATAATTTTTATTTTTTTTTTTTTTTTTTTTTCGGGACTTAAAAACTGTGACCCCGGACATGCCGAATTTGCGCCATTCTGGAAAGGACCCCGAAAATAATTTTTAACCATTTTCAAAAAAGTTTTTTTTTTTTTTTTTTTTTTTTTTTTCGGGACTTAAAAACTGTGACCCCGGACATGCCGAATTTGCGCCATTCTGAAAGGACCCCGAAAATAATTTTTAACCATTTTTTTTTTTTTTTTTTTTTTTTTTTTTTCGGGACTTAAAAACTGTGACCCCGGACATGCCGAATTTGCGCCATTCTGAAAGGACCCCGAAAATAATTTTTAACCATTTTCAAAAAAGTTTTTTTTTTTTTTTTTTTTTTTTTTTTTTCGGGGACTTTAAAAACTGTGACCCCGGACATGCCGAATTTGCGCCATTCTGAAAGGACCCCGAAAATAATTTTTAACCAAAAAAAAAAGTTTTTTTTTTTTTTTTTTTTTTTTTCGGGACTTAAAAACTGTGACCCCGGACATGCCGAATTTGCGCCATTCTGAAAGGACCCGAATAATTTTTAACCATTTTCAAAAAAGTTTTTTTTTTTTTTTTTTTTTTTTTTTTTTTTCGGGACTTAAAAACTGTGACCCCGGACAGGCCGAATTTGCGCCGTTCTGAAAGGACCCCAAAAATAATTTTTAACCCTTTTCAAAAAAGTTTTTTTTTTTTTTTTTTTTTTTTCGGGACTTAAAAACTGTGACATGCCGAATTTGCGCCATTCTGGAAAGGATTGAAAATAATTTTTAACCATTTTTTTTTTTTTTTTTCGGGACTTTTCTGAAAGGACCCCTGAAAATAATTTTTAACCATTTTCAAAAAAAATTTTTTTTTTTTTTTTTTTTTTTCGGGACTTAAAAACTGTGACCCGGAAAATTTGCGCCATTCTGAAAGGAAAATAATTTTTAACCATTTTTTTTTTTTTTTTTTTTTTTTTTTTTTTCGGGACTTAAAAACTGTGACCCCGGACATGCCGAATTTGCGCCATTCTGAAAGGACCCCGAAAATAATTTTTAACCATTTTTTTTTTTTTTTTTTTTTTTTTTTTTTTTTTTTTCGGGACTTAAAAACTGTGACCCCGGACATCCGAATTTGCGCCATTCTGAAAGGACCCGAAAATAATTTTTAACCATTTTCAAAAATTTTTTTTTTTTTTTTTTTTTTTTTCGGGACTTAAAAACTGTGACCCCGGACATGCCGAATTTGCGCCATTCTGGAAAGGACCCCGAAAAAAATTTTTAACCATTTTAAAAAAAGTTTTTTTTTTTTTTTTTTTTTTCGGGACTTAAAAACTGTGACCCCGGACATGCCGAATTTGCGCCATTCTGAAAGGACCCCGAAAATAATTTTTAACCATTTTTTTTTTTTTTTTTTTTTTTTTTTTTTTTCGGGACTTAAAAACTGTGACCCCGGACATGCCGAATTTGCGCCATTCTGGAAAGGACCCCGAAAATAATTTTTAACCATTTTCAAAAAGTTTTTTTTTTTTTTTTTTTTTTTTTTTTTTTTTTTTTCGGGACTTAAAAACTGTGACCCCGGACATGCCGAATTTGCGCCATTCTGAAAGGACCCCGAAAATAATTTTTAACCATTTTCAATTTTTTTTTTTTTTTTTTTTTTTCGGGACTTAAAAACTGTGACCCGGACATGCCGAATTTGCGCCATTCTGAAAGGACCCGAAAATAATTTTTAACCATTTTTTTTTTTTTTTTTTTTTTTTTTCGGGACTTAAAAAAAAATGCCGAATTTTTTTTTTTTTTTTTTTTTTTTCGGGACTTAAAAACTGTGACCCCGGACATGCCGAATTTGCGCCATTCTGAAAGGACCCCGAAAATAATTTTTAACCATTTTCAAAAAAAAAAAAGTTTTTTTTTTTTTTTTTTTTTTTTTTTCGGGACTTAAAAACTGTGACCCCGGACATGCCGAATTTGCGCCATTCTGAAAGGACCCCGAAAATAATTTTTAACCATTTTTTTTTTTTTTTTTTTTTTTTTTTTTTTTTTTTCGGGACTTAAAAACTGTGACCCCGGACATGCCGAATTTGCGCCATTCTGAAAGGACCCCGAAAATAATTTTTAACCATCAAAAAAAATTTTTTTTTTTTTTTTTTTTTTTTTTTTTCGGGACTTAAAAACTGTGACCCCGGACATGCCGAATTTGCGCCATTCTGAAAGGACCCCGAAAAAAATAACCATTTTTAACCATTTTCAAAAAACTGTTTTTTTTTTTTTTTTTTTTTTTCGGGACTTAAAAACTGTGACCCCGGACATGCCGAATTTGCGCCATTCTGAAAGGACCCTGAAAATAATTTTTAACCATTTCAAAAAAAATTTTTTTTTTTTTTTTTTTTTTTTCGGGACTTAAAAACTGTGACCCCGGACATGCCGAATTTGCGCCATTCTGAAAGGACCCCGAAAATAATTTTTAACCATTTTCAATTTTTTTTTTTTTTTTTTTTTTTTTTTTTCGGGACTTAAAAACTGTGACCCCGGACATGCCGAATTTGCGCCATTCTGAAAGGACCCTGAAAATAATTTTTAACCATTTCAAAAAAGTTTTTTTTTTTTTTTTTTTTTTCGGGACTTTTTTTTTTTTTTCGGGACTTAAAAACTGTGACCCCGGACATGCCGAATTTGCGCCATTCTGAAAGGACCCTGAAAATTTTTTTTTTTTTTTTCGGGACTTAAAACATGTGACCCCGGACATGCCGAATTTGCGCCATTCTGAAAGGACCCCGAAAATAATTTTTAACCATTTTTTTTTTTTTTTTTTTTTTTTTTTTTCGGGACTTAAAAACTGTGACCCCGGACATGCCGAATTTGCGCCATTCTGAAAGGACCCTGAAAATAATTTTTAACCATTCAAAAAAGTTTTTTTTTTTTTTTTTTTTTTTTTTTTTTTTTTTTTTTCGGGACTTAAAAACTGTGACCCCGGACATGCCGAATTTGCGCCATTCTGAAAGGACCCCTGAAAATAATTTTTTTAACCATTTTTTTTTTTTTTTTTTTTTTTTTCGGGACTTAAAAACTGTGACCCCGGACATGCCGAATTTGCGCCATTCTGAAAGGACCCCGAAAATAATTTTTAACCATTTTCAAAAAAAGTTTTTTTTTTTTTTTTTTCGGGACTTAAAAACTGTGACCCCGGACATGCCGAATTTGCGCCATTCTGAAAGGACCCCGAAAATAATTTTTAACCATTTTCAAAAATTTTTTTTTTTTTTTTTTTCGGGACTTAAAAACTGTGACCCCGGACATGCCGAATTTGCGCCATTCTGAAAGGACCCTGAAAATAATTTTTAACCATTTTTTTTTTTTTTTTTTTTTTTTTTTTCGGGACTTAAAAACTGTGACCCGGACATGCCGAATTTGCGCCATTCTGAAAGGACCCCGAAAATAATTTTTAACCATTTTCAAAAAAGTTTTTTTTTTTTTTTTTTTTTTTTTTTTTTTTTTGTGACTTAAAAACTGTGACCCCGGACATGCCGAATTTGCGCCATTCTGAAAGGACCCCGAAAATAATTTTTAACCATTTTTTTTTTTTTTTTTTTTTTTTTTTTTTTTCGGGACTTAAAAACTGTGACCCCGGACATGCCGAATTTGCGCCATTCTGAAAGGACCCCGAAAATTTTTTTTAACCATTTTTTTTTTTTTTTTTTTTTTTTTTTTTTTTTTTCGGGACTTAAAAACTGTGACCCGGACATGCCGAATTTGCGCCATTCTGAAAGGACCCGAAAATAATTTTTAACCATTTTCAAAAAAGTTTTTTTTTTTTTTTTTTTTTTTTCGGGACTTTTTTTTTTTTTTTTTTCCATTCTGAAAACCCCGAAAATAATTTTTAACCCCCGGACTTAAAAATGCCGAATTTGCGCCATTCTGAAAGGACCCTGAAAATAATTTTTAACCAT
>NC_068438.1:2330000-2527672 GCF_023373465.1 Oncorhynchus keta
GATCCCCCTGTAATTGTATCCTGCTCTATTTTGTAGAACATAGAGTCACGTCTGAAAGTGTCCTTGCCAAGCGACCTGGGGGCAGCACTGACCGACGGGGTCGTCCTCTGCCATCTGGCAAATCACGTGCGGCCACGATCCGTACCCAGCATCCATGTGCCCTCCCCTGCTGTGGTGAGTGTTTGTGTGTTTGCGCACTTTGTGCGTGTGCTGTGTGTGCAAACCATGTGTGCATTGGTGAGATATCAGTTTTAGAATACATTTTGTCAGTGTGTCTTTCTCTCAGGAACACTACACTTCAAGCATATCAATACAACAATGCTACTTTTTTGCATTTGGGTTATGATCAGGCACTGCTTACATCCCAAATGGAACCCTATTCCCTATTTGCTGTGACATAGCCCTACAGGCCCTGGTCAAAAGTAGTGCACTTGACAGGGAATAGGGTGCCATTTGGGACACAACCGCTGTCATTGTGCTTACCATTGTCCCTGTTCTGTCTCTGTCCATCAAGCCCAAACTGACGATGGCCAAATGTCGGCGGAACGTGGAGAACTTTCTGGAGGCGTGTCGCAGGATCGGGGTTCCACAGGTAAGACCTTCACACTAGTTGAATAAAGGACTGGCATACTCAATTCACTAGTCTTCATGCTAAAACGTTTGTGATGGGTTAGAAAAAGCATATGATCCAAGAGAACCTTTACTGACTGACTGTTCTTCAGATTTTAATTTGCCAGCAGCAGGCAGTGACCTCAACAAATGAATGAAATACCTGAAGGCTATTTTCAGACAGTGCAGGTTTTTCTCTTCTATCATAAATGTTTTGTTCATAGTCGGGAGACAGACTCCCTCTACTACTCTGCTTTTTGTATCAACCACAGTTTAGCCTACTTCTCTGTCCCTGCTGTTTATCAGTTGACTCCAGCTAACTCAAATGACAAACGGGCAGCCTGCATAGCTTTTGTAAACCGCTTAATAACAGTGACTTTCTCTCTCTCTCTTTCCGTTCCTCCGCTTCCCTCTCAAATGCATCTTCCATCCAAACACAAAACTCCCCTATCTGTGTGATCTTATCCTTTGCCCCCCTCCCCCCCCACCTAACCCCTTCCTCCACCATTCTCTTCCCCCACTTCACCTCCCGTGGGACAGGAGAGGCTGTGCACAGTGGAGGAGGTTCTGGATGGCCGGGGAGGCTGTGTTTACGGGACGCTCGGGGTCCTGCTCTCCATGGCTCCTCCCCCCCTCCAAATGCCTTCTCCTCCGGCCCAGCTGGCAGGCTTCGCCCTCTTCTATCTGTCCATCATGTCTGTACTGTGTGCCCTGTACTGCCACCTGGTGCCCTACCTCTGAACTGTCTGTCTGGACAACACAATCCCTTTCTCACATTCCTCGTCCCACAACAAACGGACTCTCTACTACTTGTGCACACACACTATCTCAAACACACACCACTCGCACACCTCTGTGCTTCTCATTTCATATTGCGGTGTTTTCCATCACTGCAGCATTATCTATTCAGACACAGCAGTCAGCAGAACTCAACAAGGGAAAACACAAGAATGAGTGGACCACTCCCTCTCTGTCCCACTCTGCCTTAACAAAGAGGAGCGCTCGCCACTGCCTGGTTTGTCATCCACTGAAACGGGCACAACTCCATATGCCAAATACCATATAGTAGGTTTTATCTTTTGTTGTTCCAGTTGTTTGTTGGGGAAACGTTACTTGCGTCTCCTCAAGTAGTGGCAAGGTGGACCTTCAATGCTCCCTCGTTACCCTTCTGTCATGTACTGGCACTCCCCCCATTTGAGAGAGACAGCGAGACCCTGGAGGTGGCTGTGTTGTCACTGAACTGTCCGCTACTGAACCTCCGTCTGTGCCTTAAGTTTGTCCACCTGCCAACGTGTGTGTTTTAGATGGAACATTCCCACCCGAAGCCACTTCCATTGCACTAATAACATCAATCAAGTCGGAGTGCTTGTCCAATGTAGCCTACGTGCTGCTTCCTCCCTCCTGTCCCTGAGAAGAACCAACCACGAGTAATCTGACTAATCAATGCCGAGCGCTTCTCTTCTCTCCTGACTCTAGCACAGCTTAGCCTAAGCTGCAAAGTCAGTCTGAAGTTTTAGCCTAATCAAGAGAGCAGGTCGGCGAGGGTCATGTTAGCCTTTGAGTCTTTGCTGACGCACAATCAAGTTTCCGACAGGAACCCTTTTTATTTCCTTGACTGTCTGTGATCCAGCCCCCCTCTGTCATAATGCTCATTTTGTGGCTCCGGGGAGATGTTTCCGCTAGATACAGATCTAGGATCAGCTACACCTCCCCAATCCTAACCTTTAAAGAGGAACTGAAACGCTCAAATCACCCTACATTTTACACGGTATGTACCCTGTTGAAGGTGATGTTCTGAAAATACTATAAAACATAATAATGATAGATTCGTAGAGTGCCTAGCACAAGCTTCTTCTTCAAAAAAACATCTTTATTTAACTTGGCAAGTCGGAGAGATATACCTGCTGGAACGCGTGTTTCAGGTGGGTGCTGCTATGGTGACCAGCTAGCTGAGAAAAGGTGGGACTTTACCTACCAGGGTCTTGTAGGTGACTTGGAGCCAGTGGGTTTGGCGACGAGTATAAAGCGAGGACCAGTCAACGGGAGCGTACAAGTTGCAGTGATGGGTAGTATATGGGGCTTTGGTGACAAAACGGATGGCACTGTGACAGACTGCATCCAATTTGTTGAGTAGGGTATTGGAGGCTATTTTGTAAATGACATCGCCGAATTTGAGGATCGGTAGGATGGTCAGTTTTACAAGGGTATGTTTGGCAGCATGAGTGAAGAAAGCTTTGTTGCGAAATAGGAAGCCAATTCTAGATTTAACTTTGGATTGGAGATGTTTGATGTGAGTCTGGAAGGAGAGTACAGTCTAACCAGACACCTAGGTATTTGTAGTTGTCCACATATTATGAGTCAGAACCGTCCAGTGATGTTGGACAGGCGGGCAGGTGCAGGCAGCGATCGGTTGAAGAGCATGCATTTAGTTTTACTTGTATTTAAGAGCAATTAGAGGTCATCTTCAATGCCCTTGCTGATGGAAGGAGGTTTTCACTCAAAATCTCATGATACATGGCCCCATTCATTCTTTCCTTTACACGGATCAATCTTCCTGGTCCCTTTGCAGAAAAATAGCTCCAAAGCATGATGTTTCCACCCCCATGCTTCACAGTAGGTATGGTGTTATTTGGATGCAACTCAGCATTCTTTGTCCTCCAAACACGACGAGTTGAGTTTTTACCAAAAAGTTATATTTTGGTTTCATCTGACCATATGACATTCTCCCAATCTTCTTCTGGATCATCCAAATGCTCTCTAGCAAACTTCAGACGGGCCTGGACATGTACTGGCTTAAGAAGGGGGACACGTCTGGCACTGCAGGATTTGAGTCCCTGGAGGCGTAGTGTGTTACTGATGGTAGGCTTTGTTACTTTGGTCCCAGCTCTCTGCAGGTCATTCACTAGGTCCCCCGTGTGTGTTGCAGGAATTAAATTCCTCTGTTTTAATAATGCTTCTAATGTTAACATGCATAAAACCAAGGCTATTACGGTTACAGAAGTCATCAAAAGAGAGCGCCTGGGGAATAGGAGTGGAGCTAGACACTGCAGGGCCTGGATTCACCTCAACATCAACAGAGGAGGAGTAGGATAAGGGTACGGCTAAAAGCTATGAGAATTGGTCGTCTAGAACGTCTGGAACAGAGAGTAAAAGGAGGTTTCTGGGGGCGATAAAATAGCTTCAAGGTATAATGTACAGACAAAGATATGGTAGGATGTGAATACAGTTGAGGTAAACCTAGGTATTGAGTGCTGATGAGAGAGATATTGTCTCTGGAAACATCATTGAAACCAGGTGATGTCATCGCATGTGTGGGTGGTGGAACTGAAAGGTTGGATAAGGTATAGTGAGCAGGGCTAGAGGCTCTACAGTGAAATAAGCCAATAAACACTAACCAGAACAGCAATGGACAAGGATTATTGACATTAAAGAGAGGCATGTTTAGTCGAGACATCATAAGGGTCCAGTGAGTAGTGAGGTTGGTTGGGGTCACGGCGATTCAGACAGCTCGCCGGGCTGGTAGCAGGCTGGCAGAGAATGGAGGTCTATTTTTAGCCACCTCGTGCATTTCCGTGGGTAGATAAGTGGGGTTCCGTGTGGTAGAGGGGATCAATCCAATTGGCAAAATAGATATAGTTATGGTGACCCAGGAAAAATTGTCCGATAGACCTATTCAGATAGCAGCCGATAAGACAGCTAACTATTAGTGGGCCGCAGATGGGCGTTCAGGCAACGTTCAGGCAACGTCCATCCTCCAATGGTGGGGCCAGTTGGATAACTCCCTCGGGCAGATAACGTCTGTAGTCCAGTCATGAAGTTCTGGTGGGCCTCCGCATCAGCAGTAAAATGGGTCCGGATAGGTGATTGTAGCCCAGGAGTGACTGATTGAACTCTTCAGCTGGCTAGCTCCGGAATAATTGATGTTTGCTCCGGGATCGACGTAAGCCAATAGTCACATGGATAGCAGCTAGCTAGCTGTGAGATCCAGGTGTAAATGTCCAGAGTTTGCGGTTGAAATCCGGGGTTATGGAGAGAAAAATAGGTCCGGTATGTTCTGGTCTGAGTCGCGTTGTACAAAACTGGCGATAGCTTTTCGAGCTTACAGTGAGGGACTTCAGATGTGCCAAACCTAAGAGAGGCTAGCTATTCAGTTAATGCAAGCTAACATTAGCTGCTGACATGTAGATTGTTAGATGTCCACTCCTATTAAATCAATTGCAGCTAGTTGTGAGATTTACCAAATGATCCTGCCAGTATCCATAGTGAAATGAATCATCCATAGTAAAATTCTGCACTGAAGCAAGCTGATAACATCACGAGCTACTGTAGCTAACTGACCCATCAATGATAGCTGAGCTTGCCATGGTTTTGGACTTGCTAGCTAGCTATGATAGCCCACCTTGCACAGTATATTTGTTTTAGTTTTATTTGTAGGACAAAAACACTACATAAAGAGAGACCTAAGACAACTGTACAACATTGCAGCAACACATGACAATACAACATATTAGCAACACATCATGACAACATTCACCACCATGGTAGACAGCAATACATCACTCAAAGCAACCACAAGTGTCAGTAAGAGTGTCAATGGTGGGAGTCTTTGAATGGAGAGAACTGTCCAGTTTGAGTGTTTGTTGCAGCTTGTTCCAGTTGCTAGCTACAGCGAACTGAAAAGAGGAGCGACCCAGGGATGTGTGTGCTTTAGGGACCTTTATCAGAATGTGAGACTGGCAGCACGGGTGTTGTATGTGGAGGATGAGGGCTGCAGTAGATATCTCAGATAGGGGGGAGTAAGGCCTAAGAGGGTTTTATAAATAAGCATCAACCAGAGGGTCTTGCGAAGGGTATACAGAGATGACCAGATTACAGAGGAGTATAGAGTGCAATGATGTGTCCTATAAGGAGCATTGGTGGCAAATCTGATGGCCCAATGGTAAAGAACATCTAGCCGCTCGAGAGCACCCTTACCTGCCGATCTATAAAATATGTCTCCATAATCTAGCATGGGTGGGTTGGTAATCTGATTCAGGGTTTGGCAGCTGGGGTGAAAGGTAGAGAGAACTAATCCTGCAACTTGGAAATGAAAACATTCTCAATAAAGCTACTAACATACATTGTAATCTGGGCTGCCGGTCAGATGAACCATTCAAGTGATGTCATTTATGGCGGCACGCATTAGTCAATGAGGCAATTTTCGAATGTTTTTTTTCAGCTACTTTAAGGGTAGGAACTTGCTTCTTTACCACATTTGACTTAATAAAATGTTTCAGTTCGTCTTTAACCATTAGTAGAGAAAACTGACCCACGATCAGTGTCTGGAGGCAACTTCAACCTACACCCATTTTAGCACTTGCCTGATCCCAGGTCTGTTTGTGTGTGAAAACAAATCTGTGACCAGTCTTGGCAGGCACAAGCTGTGGTAAAAATCAGCCCCAGGATATGACTGGACTGCCTTAAAGTATTCACACCCTGTGACCTTTTACAAATTTTGTTGTCTTACAAAGTGGGATTCAAATGGATGTAATTGTCCTTTTTTTGTTTACGATCTACAGAAAATACTCTGACAAAGTGGGGGGGAAATTATGAAAGATCAAACCCTAATCTTGATTAGGTAAGTATTCAATACATAAGTCCAATGCTTGTTAGAATCCCCTTTGGGGCCTCCCGGGTGGCGCAGTGACTAAGGGCGCTGTACTGCAGCGCCAGCTGTGCCATCAGAGTCCCTGGGTTCGCGCCCAGGCTCTGTCGCAACCGGCCGCGACCGGGAGGTCCGTGGGGCGACGCACAATTGGCCTAGCGTCGTCCGGGTTAGGGAGGGCTTGGTCGGTAGGGATGTCCTTGTCTCATCGCGCACCAGCGACTCCTGTGGCGGGCCGGGCGCAGTGCGCGCTAACCAAGGTTACAAGGTGCACGGTGTACCCTCCGACACATTGGTGCGGCTGGCTTCCGGGTTGGATGTGCGCTGTGTTAAGAAGCAGTACGGCTGGTTGGGTTGTGTATCGGAGGACGCATGACTTTCAACCTTCGTCTCTCCCGAGCCCGTATGGGAGTTGTAGCGATGAGACAAGATAGTAGCTACGACAACAATTGGATACCACGAAATTGGGGAGAAAAGGGGGTAAAAAAATTAATTAAAAAAGAATCCCCTTTGGCAGCGATTACAGATGTGAGCTCTGTGAAATTGGATGTTGATCATTCATAGACATCCATTTTCAGGTTTTGCCATAGATTTTCAAGCAGATTTAGGTCAGAACTACAACTATGCCACTCAGGAACATTCACTTTCTTCCTTGTAAGCAACTAAAGTGTAGATTTGGCCTTGTGTTTTAGGTTATTGTCCTGTTGAAAGGTGAATTTATCTCCCAAGTTTTCACCTGTGCTTAGCTCCATTCCATGTATTTTTTATCCTGAAAACTCCCCAGTCCTTAATTATTACAAGCATACCCATAACATGATGCAGCCACCACTATGCTGGAAAATATGTGGAGTGGCACATATTGATTTGTAATTTTTTATGCAGTATTACTTTAGTGCCTTGTTGCAAACAGGATGCATGTTCTGGAATATTTTCTGTACAGGCTTCCTTTTCACTGTCAATTAGCTTAGTATTGTGGAGGAACTACAATGTTGATCCATCCTCAGTTTTGTCCTATCACAGCCACTATTAAACTGTTTTAATGTCACCATTAGGCTCATGGTGAAATCCCAGAGCGGTTTCCTTCCTTCCCGGGGCGTTGTGTGTTAGGAAGGTCACCTGTATCTTTGTAATGACTGGGTGAATTGATGCACAATCCAAAGTGTAATTAATAACTTCACCATGTTCAAGGGGATATGTAATATCTGCTTTGTTTTATTTTACCCTTCTACCAATAGGCGCCCTTCTTTGGGAGCCATTGGAAAATCTCCCTGGTCTTTGTGGTTGAATCTGTGTTTGAAATTCACTGCTCAACTGAGGGACAGATAATTCTGTGTGTGTGGGGTACAGAGATGAAGTAGTCATTTAAAAATCATTATCAACACTATTATATTACACAGTGAGTTCATGCAACTTAATACGTGAATCGTTAAGGACATTTTTACTCCTGAACTTATTTTAGGCTTGCAATAACAAAGGGGTTAGAGATATTTCAGACTTTTATTTTGTAAAAAAAATCAAATTTTGACATGGGGCATTGTGTGTAATCAGTTTTAAATTCAGGCTGTAACACAACAAAATGTGGAAAGTCAAGGGGTGTGAATAGTTTCTGAAGGCACTGCATATTGCAATGAGTGCTCTTATACTGTTCTATAGACAAAGCATATATTCTGAGAAAGAGTGAGTAAGTGACTCTGGGTTTGTTCCAAATGGAACCCTATTCCTTAGAGTGTACTACTTTTGATCTGAACCCTATGGGCCCCCTGGTTAAAAGTAGTGCGCTCAATAGGGAATAGGGTGCGTGTGTAGTTTGTTGTTGGTCTATGCTGAATGACAAGGAGTAATGTCTCCTTTGGCTCTCAAGAGCGGTGTGTATGTTCTCTGTGTCAGTGGTCTGTTGTGTACCCACGTGCCGATCTCTACTGTTGTTGACCTTTCAACTCTTTCCCAGAGCTCCTCCTTTCACAATAAAATCAACCAAATATTTGGTGTTACTTCCTTTCTCTCTGCAGTCTGTCTTCTCTCTGCGCTACTTTAGATTGTGTTACCACATTTTCTCTCACTCACTCACTCACACTTGTATTTGCTCCTGTGGGATATGTTGTTCAGTGGGTATCTCAGTGCACCAGTCCCTACACCTCTGCTCCTTTTCCATGCTCTCCTCAAGGTCATGCCTTTGGATCCCATTCACCTTTTCCATTATGTTGCGTTTGATGTCTTTACATTTTTGTTGATGATGATTTCTGTTATCTTTTGGTGGTGGTTTTTGATATTATTATTTACCCATCCATTGACATATCCATTTTTGTTCTCCCCTCTCCTGTTTTCCATCCTCCTTTTGCCTTGCGTGTGTGTTTCTGTGTGTGTGCGTGTGTGTTTTTATGTATGTGTGTGCATGTGCTCTTCGTCTGGCCCCAGACCCAGCTGTGCCTGCCCCTCCACATCCTGGAGGAGAGAGGGCTCCCCCAGGTGGCCGGGACGGTGTGTGCGCTCCTGGAGCTGGCCCCGCCCAAACACACAACTTCCCCCCCCACGACCATTACTACCCCTCTGGCCATTTAGTGCAGCGGAGTTCCACATTCACTCTCATGGATGGACAGACACAGGACCCACTCTCTCCCTCTCCGAGGGTATGTTACATGACTTTCCCTCTCGACCACCCCTGGCACAAGGGTGTGAAGAGAAGACACCCTAAAAAATGCTACCCCGTTTTCCCCCAGCCTCCTCAGCCATACAGGGGCACCCCAGCCTTCCCAGACAGGTCTTCCCCAATGGAGAGAGAGGGAACACAAGTAGGTAAAAGAATGGGTTGACTGTCTTTCCCCCAGTGTCCCCACACAGACTGCTTATGACTTGCAGCCTCTAAAGAGAGACAGACAACCGAGATTGTTCCAGACAAACGGTCAGTTGGACGGCAAGGAAGAGTGTTCTTTTATTTTCTAATATTAGTCAGTTGTCTTCTCTCACTTCTCCATCCTCCTTTTACTGATGTTCACCAGGGATTGTTTTATTTTACACCATTACTATTATTATTGCATCTCATTTCTCATATTCATTTTACTGTCACATGTCAGATCCTTGCAGGTCAGCGGGGTCAGGTAGGGGGAAGGGTTCGGAGACTAGGAACTTGTTGGTTGTCTAAGTAACACAGTCATGTGAGCAACAGTCACGTTGATGCTGCCAACACTTACAATGGCTGTTATGAAATGAACCACATTTTTTATTATGTGGTCAAATCACAAGCTAGCTGATTCAAAAGCGATGCTGGAGTAGAAAGAGAGAGGGAGCTCTGGGAATCTCTGTTTCATTCTTTCTCACAATGTTGTGTACAAATATATACTGAGTGAACAAAACATTAGGAACACTATCCTAATATTGAGGTGCACCCCCTTTTTACCCTCAGATCAGCCTCAATTTGTTGGGGCTGAGGGATGCTGGCCCATGTTGACTCCAATGCTTCCCACAATTGTCAAGTTAGCTGGATGTCCTTTGGGTGGTGAACCATTATTGATATACACGGGAAACTGTTGAGCATGAAAAACCCAGCAGTGTTGCAGTTCTTGACACTCAAATCTGTGCGCCTGGCATCTACTACCATACTCAGTTCAAAGGCACATAAATATTTTGTCTTGCCCATTCACCCTCTGAAAGCCACACATACACAATCCATGTCTCAAGGTTTAAAAAATCCTTATTTAACCTGTCTCCTTCCTTCATTTACACTGATTGAAGTGGATTTAACAAGTGACATCAATAAGGGATCATATCTTTCACCTGATCAGTCTGTCATGGAAAGAGGTGTTCCTGATGTTTTGTACACAGTGTATATGGGTCATTATACAGAAGTGGTGCAAATTGGGGGTTGGAAACAATTCACATTTGTATCCTATTTTCCCCAAACTTTCTGCACACGTCTTCCAGCATATGTCAGGGAGATATGTATACATACACACACACACACTACTCACACTTTGTATTGCATATTTGAAATCTTTACCTTAACACTAGATGTCATTTCTGGAACACAGTGTAAAAGGGAGAACCAGCAGAGTAGTGATACTTTTGATTAACCTTATTACACATTCATTTAAGAAATGATTTGCATACCAAATTAACAAAATAACCTGTTTCAGTGTCAATAGAGGACTCAGATGGATATAATTTGTTTTAGTATAGACATTGCTATTGAGGGCTTCAACCATTTAAAAGTAGTGAACTGGGTGTGTATTGCTATGGGTTCGGAGTTCAGCCAATGATCAGACAGCATTGTCTTCTTCAAATTGAAAACCAAAGACGAAAGTAATATCAAGGAGCCAAGACTGATATTTATACCAGGACATTGGTCCCAAGATCCAGACCCAGTGAGTTGAGACGATGACAAATAAAGACCAAATTTGCGGTCTTGAGTGTTTTATGGGGGGGGCTCAGTCTGGCTTTCAACTTACCCCTTAAAGTCGTAGTAGTGTATTGCACAAGGTGCCATTTTGAAAGTGGATAGTGCAAAAGCAGTTTCTCTTGTCATTGCAGACTTTAGAGAACTGTCTATGTCAGAAATGTCCAGATCAACTAGCCCATGTCAGCTAAAATATTTTAGCAATGTTTTTTTAGACTATTGATTTGCAGGAAATAGGATTTAAAATGGCAAAATGTTCTCTCAGCCAACAAGAGGGGTGTGAACAGTTTGTCAGTAATGTTCTTGTGCCACAGATGTTCCCCAATGCTGGAAGGGGGCCTGAGTAAAAAGTTTGGGAACCCCTGCAGTATAGCATAGTACATTATAGACGTTTATGTTTTGGGTAAATCGATGCTAATGTTTGGGGTCTTGGATGGTTGGATCGCCCTGCTGGATATGCATCTCAATACTCTACACTTTTTTCATAAAGTGTGGACTTGTCCCCTACCCACATGGTGGCCCTCTTGTAGCTCAGTCGGCAGAGCATGCCGCGTGCAACTTTAAAATGGAGATAGCTTCAATGGCACTGCCCATGCTGTCAGACGCCATAATGGTACAAAAACGAGACCTCTATATAAACATCCCTTTTTCAGGACCCTGTCTTTCAAAGATAATTTGTAAAAATCCAAATAACTTCACAGATCTTCCTTGTAAAGGGTTTAAACACTGTTTCCCATGCTTGTTCAATGAACCATAAACAATTAATAAACACGCACCTGTGGAACAGTCGTTAAGACACTAACAGCTTACAGACGGTAGGCAATTAAGATCACAGTTATGGAAACTTAGGATACTAAAGAGGCTTTTCTGCTGACTCTGAAAAACAAAGAAAGATGCCCAAGGTCCCTGCTCATCTGCGTGAACGTGCCTGAGGCATGTTGCAAGGAGGCATGAGGACTGCAGATGTGGCCAGGGCAATAAATTGTCCGTACAGTGAGACGCCTAAGACAGCTCTACAGGGAGACAGGATGGACAGCTGATCATCCTCGCAGTGGCAGACCACGTGTAACAACACCTGCACAGGATCGGTACATCCGAACATCACACCTGCGGGACAGGTACAGGATGGCAACAACAGCTGCCCGAGTTTCACCAGGAATGCACAATCCTTCCATCAGTACTCAGACTGTCCGCAATAGGCTGAGAGAGGCTGGACTGAGGGCTTGTTGGCCAATTGTAAGGCAGATCCTCACCAGACATCCCCAGCAACAATGTAGCCTATGGGCACAAACCCACTGTCACTAGAAAAGACAGGACTGGCAAAGGGGGCTCTTCACTGACGAGTCACGGTTTTGTCTCACCAGGGGTGATGGGTCAGATTTGTGTTTATCGTCAAAGGAATGAGCGTTACACCGAGGCCTGTACTCTGGAGCGGGATCGATTTGGAGATGGAGGGTCCGTCATGGTCTGTGGCGGTGTGTCACAGCATCATCGGACTGAGCTTGTTGTCATTGCAGGCAATCTCAAAGCTGCGTTACAGGGAAGACATCCTCCTCCCTCATGTGGTACCCTTCCTGCAGGCTCATCATGACATGACCCTCCAGCATGACAATGCCACCAACCATACTGCTCTTTCTCTGCGTGATTTCCTGCAAGACCGGAATATCAGTGTTCTGCCATGGCCAGCGAAGAGTCCGGATCTCAATCCCATTGAGCACGTCTGGGACCTGTTGGATCGGAGGGTGAGGGCTAGGGCCATTCCCCCCCAGAAATGTAACATCTCACAGCAAGAACTGGCAAATCTGGTGCAGTCCATGAGGAGGAGATGCACTGCAGTACTTAATGCAGCTGGTGGCCACACCAAATACTGACTGTTACTTTTGATTTTGCCCCCCCCTTTGTTCAGTGACACATCATTCCATTTCTGTTAGTCACATGTCTGTGGAACTTGTTCAGTTTAAGTCTGTTGTTGAATCGTGTTATGTTCATACAAATATTTACACGTGGTAAGTTAGCTGAAAATAAACACAGTTGTCAGTGAGAGAACATTTCTTTTTTTGCTGAGTTTATATGGTGTCAATTGTTTTGGTTGTGACTGTTTCGGACTTCAAAGAATCCCCATAGCTCTCTAGATGTACATCCCACCAAACATGTAATTAATGACACCAATTCAAAATAGATGATTTACCAACTTGCTCACTCATTTTCTCCAAAAGGTGCAAGGTGGTGATACTTGTAGGGGTGTGGCTTAAGGTACATTAATTATAATTGTCTTTTAATGTGTGCGTTTCAGTAGTGACATCAAAAGGTGGGACAGCATTTTTTATAGAAAGATGTTTAGTACAAATGAGATCAGTATCTTTCAATGTAATAATAGAACAATTCAAGATGTTCTATTGAAATAATAAAAACTACTGAAATGCTTTATTTTCAAACATGACGTTTAGGAATCGGTGTAGGACAGCCAACTCAATAGAAATAGGTGTATAAAAAATGACTTTGTACTATACGAATTGAACTATATTTGTTATTGCCTTGGATTGAAATACAACACATCATTAAGTAAATAAAACATTTTTCTTTATATATATATATATCGTTTTTGGGGGGTGGGACTGCAATTTGCACCACTTCTGTAGAATCACTCGTATATAAAGCTTCAATTTATGTGTTTTGCCACAAGGAGTTGCAGTCTCGTGTAGCTACATTAATTGGACACAGCACCCCAGGGTGTAGGTAGACACTGTCCCTAAGTGCTGTGCCAGGGCAAATCAAATAAAAAGTTCTATAAGAAAACAAGCCTCTTAAAAGGTTTGTGTTTTTTAGTGGGATTGGTTCAAGCTGATCCTAGACCAGCGTTTACAGGCAAGTTCTTCCTTGAGTGCAGCTCAATCAAGTCTCTTATCAAGGGCCTATGTATGGGCAGGTTGACTGACAGCATGACATCATAGCCTGCACCTTTGCATTCGTCTCCCGTGTTTCTATCCTGAAGTAACGGTTCTTACTTATTATTGTCCACTCTAGTGATGAGCGGTTGGGGCTGGCCAGGGTCTGGGGCTAAACATACACTAACTTTGTAGAAAAGAAAAGTCTGTTTTATTTTTGTATTTTTTACAAACCACCTCATCACCTTCACAGTTGAGTTCAACATGGAGAGTTGAGACCATAGACAAGTAGTCGTGAATAGGACACTGTCTGCATCATGCACGGAACTCATCTTTTATCACTACATGTTGCTAAATTTGCATGAGATTAAAAGCAGTCTATAGATTTTGCTATTGACAGTGTTCAAGACACCCTTCCGATTCTCATGATCAAGTTGTTTTTAGTGTATGGTTCAATCATTTTTTTATGGACACAAATGTGGCTCTTGCTGCACACGTTGCTAAGTTGGTCTGTTCATTAGGCGCCAAACAGAAGATAAAAAAACAGGGACTACCTGTTTTTGTACAATAAGAAATGTTCATTTTTGTTATCCATTGCAAAAGATTTTCAGTTGCAGTGTTACCTACAGAAAGACAGGTTAACGGACTGACTCTTAGTCCTGAGGCAGACACAACCTCTCGTTCCCAGGGAGGGGGACGAGGGAGTGCTAGCCACAGAGCTGACAATAATACTGGTCAGGGCTGACCCGAGGACAACTGATTGAATGGGTTCTTGTTGGCAGATTCCCAGCCTCCCTTTTCAGAATTCGTATTCTATCGAAAATCAAGTTAAAATGGTAATATCTCTATGTAGGCAGCCTACATAGCTTTTACTGTAAGGATGTGCATCGATGTAGGCTGGGATTCTGCCTACATAGCTTCTGAAGGGAAAAAAATATCATTGGTATGTTTTTACCATGAACTTAATTTTGGATAGTCTGAGTTGTGAAAAGGGAAGTTGAAGGTGTATAAATATAAATGTTTTGTATAGATATTTTAGTGTTTTTCCCCCCTGCCTGACTTGGACTTTCTCCAGCAGAAATCATGTGCCCCTACTGCTGGGTCTGAACCCTGTGACATTTGTACAGTAAAATAGATGCATTCCATTTGTTTACAAGTATGTACTACTTCCCACATACAGAGAGGACCTTTTTAATGACCGTAACATGGTCTTTACATTTTTACAGTTTGCTGAAATTGTTCCCGAAAACTGAATTATTTTCTGGAATTAATATTTGTCTTTATCGTTAAAGTGCATTAATAAAAGTTTCCCATTTCAGTCTCCTGATTGTGCTTCTTTATTACCATTCTTGCCCTTGTTGGACTGTGAGGACCTTGGTGGTAGTCGTATTCAAAATAGCCATGCCAACTTTATACTCTAGATCAAAGAAAAACAGCAGTTCTCATTGAATATATATTTAACTACAGGCCAAGTGTCGAATTCGATTGTCTGTAATCAGGAATTCAACACTGAAAAGTAACATGTCTGTATTGGGATCAATACTTTTTTGGAGTTTACTTTCACTGGAACACCTGAAACCTGAAAACGTCACTTTTTCTTTGCTTTATTGGACTTGAGCTACTTGCTTTTCTTACAGGGGCCCAGGCTGCATCGTACTAACATTCCTCTCCACCGCGACTGGATCTGCAGGCGACAGACAGGGAATAAGACTGTTGGGGTGTAATAAACAAAAAGGGGGACAATTGTGACTTATTTTTTGCTTTCGGAGAATAAGAGCTGAAAATACTTGGTATAGGGAACAAGCAGTTGAAGTCGGAAGTTTACATACACTTCGGTTGGAGCCATTAAAACTAGTTTTTAACCACTCCTCACATTTCTTATTAACAAACTATAGTTTTGGCAAGTCGGTTCGGACTTTGTGCATGAGAAGTCATTTTTTTACATAGATTAATTTACTATCACAATTCCAGTGGGTCAGGAGTTTACATACACTAGGTTGACTGTGCCTTGAAACAGCTTGGAAAATTCCAGATGATGTCATTGCTTTAGAAGCTTCTGATAGGCTAATTGACATCATTTGAGTCAATTGGAGGTGTACCTGTGGCTGTATTTCAATGCCTACCTTCAAATTCAGTGCCTCTTTGCTTGACATCATGGGAAAATCAAAATAAATCAGCCAAGACCTCATCATTGGGTCTGGTTCATCCTTGGGAGCCATTTCCAAACACGTGAAGGTACCACGTGTACTATTGTTTGTACACATGAACAAGTATAAACACCATGGGACCACGCAGCCGTCATACCACTCAGGAAGGAGACGCATTCTGTCTCCTGGAGATTAACGTACTTTGGTGCGAAAAGTGAAAAACAATCCCAGAACAACAGCAAATGACCTTGTGAAGATGCTGGAGGAAACCGGTCCAAAATATCTACAGTTGAAGTCAAAAATGTACGTACACCTTGGCCAAATACATTTAAACTCAGTTTTTCACTGACATTTGATCCTAGTAAACATTCCCTGTCTTAGGTCAGTTAGGATCACCACTTTATTTTAAGAATGAAATGTCAGAATAATAGTAGAGATAATTATTTATTTCAGCTTTTATTTATTTCATCACATTCCCAGTGGGTCAGAAGTTTACATACATTCAATTCGTATTTGGTAGCATTGCCTATAAATTATTTAACTTGGGTTAAACATTTCTGGTAGCTTCCCACAATAAGTTGGGTGAATTGTGGCCCATTCCTCTTGACAGAGCTCGTAAACTGAGTCAGGTTTGTAGGCCTCCTTGCTCGCATGCTTTTTCAGTTCTGCCCACATTTTATATGGGATCGAGGTCAGGGCTTTGTGATGGCCACTCCAATACCTTGACTTTGTTGTCCTTACGACATTTGCCACAACTTTGGAAGTATGCTTGGGATCATTGTCCATTTGGAAGACCCATTTGTGACCAAGCTTTAACTTCCTGACTGATGTCTTGAGATGTTGCTTCAATATATCCACTTAATTTTCCTTCTTCATGATGCAACAAAAAAATACAAATTATTGTAAAGGTTGCCAACCCCAAAATAGGGGCAAGGGATTGATTTTGGGATTCGACTATCTCAATTAAATAACAGCATTATAGAAGTTTTAGGATGGCAGCTTAAAGAACGTAATAAGTCACCCTACTACACCCAATATACAGTTCCAGTCAAAGGTTTGGACACCTACTCATTAAAGGGTTTTTCTTTATTTTTACTATTTTCTACATTGTAGAATAATATGTGCTATTTTATAGTTTGTCTTCAATATTATTCTACAATGTAGAAAATGGTTAGAAATAAAGAAAAACCCTTCAATGAGTAGGTGTCCAAACCTTTGACTGGTACTGTATATGTCACACAAGTTCAATTATTCTCCTATTCACGAGTCATACCAATTTCCAACCATCTCTGAGGAAAGTCTGCTCTTCTCCTCCCTCCTCTCCTGCTGTAGCTGAGGACAGAGGAACAATGATTACGCAGATGCACATGTAGTGGTAACTGTCTCTGTACGGCCAAACCTCAGTTACTACAAAGTCTGTAGCCAAGTCACACCAAAGGCTCTGTCCAGAAACACCCCCAGGCCCCTAGCCACTTGTGTAGATCTGAAAGGATGGGATAGCTACAAGAAATGTGTAGATATTTGCAAAAAAGCATTTAATAAACTCTGTTTAAATTTGAATGTGAGTTTGCATGACCTAGGCCTATCAGAAAACCTGTCCGGCCCATCTTGGTAGGTAGGCTGGTTGTTGCCCACTGATCAGCCAAAGGCTCATTATAGATTAGTATAAATCTTAAAGATCCAACTTTTTTTTTCAATTTTTGCCTAAAATGACATACCCAAATCTAACTGCTTGTAGCTCAGGACCTGAAGCAAGGATATGCATATTCTTGATACCATTTGAAAGGAAACACTTTGAAGTGTGTGGAAATGTGAAATGAATGTAGGAGAATATAACACATTAGATCTGGTAAACTATAAAACAAAAAAAAACATGTTTTTTTGTATTGTATCATCTTTGAAATGTAGGCCTCAATGTATTATTCCAGCCCAGGTGCAATTTAGATTTTGGCCACTGGAGTAGTGTATGTGCAACGTTTTAGACTGCTCCAATGAACCATTGCATATCTGTTCAGAAAGCTGTATCATGACTGCCCAAATGTGCCTAATTGGTTTATTAATAAATGTTCAAGTTCATAACTGTGCACTCTCCTCAAACAATAGCATGGTATTCTTTCACTGTAATAGCTACTGTAAATTGGACCGTGCAGTTAGATTAACAATAATTTAAGCTTTCTGCCCATATCACATATGTCGATGTCCTGGGATTTTCTTTGTTACTTACAACCTCATGCTAATCACATTAGCCAATGTTAGCTCAACCGTCCCGTGGGGGGGACACCGATCCCATGGAGGATAACAGAGAAATTGCGCAAGAATCTGTACAACGAATCTTAACAGGCCCATGGGCCGCCTGCCATGTCACCTTTTTTATTTATTTTTGTGTCAATGTCAACCAGCCCACCCAACAACAAAAACATTCCAGCCCATCTATATGCCAGATGGCCAATCCGCCCCTGCATGAGGCACTTAGGCTGCATTTAAACAGGTAGCCCAATTCAGATTTTTCGCCATTGGTCTTTTGTTTGCCACTAATTGGGCAAAAGATCGGAATTGGGCTGCCTGTGTAAACACAGCCTTAGGAGCTAGGGAATTATTCTGGACAGCGCCACAAAGACACACACACACCCTGATCTCATCCTCCAGATGCTTCTCAGTGTGTTGATCTTCTGTCCCTGGTACACCAGCAGCTCCGCGCTGCTCTTCACATACTTCCTCTTCAGGCCAGTCTTAGCCTTCATCTCCTGTAGTTGGTCTTTCAGGTGGGCAGTCATTTCCTCCCGTCGCTAAAGGGACGACATCAATACAGTTTGCTCCAAATATTATTTAAGTTGCCAGTCCTTTAATGCATTTACCCAAGATCGAGAAACAGAGAGGCTAATTCTCACCCCGATTTTCAAAGACATCAACATCTGACACCCTCAAGAAACTTCTCCCTGCAATACGTACAGACCGCAATCAGGCCCAATGTGTAAGCGTGAGTAGTCTGACCCTATCATATCTATAAAGATATTCAAAGCAGAACAGAATGAGATGGCACAATCAAAGTGCTGCCTTAAAATTAAATCTAAAAAGGGATTAAATTAGATTTTTTACCCCTAAAGATCTACATAACCTACTCAACTTTTTCAAAGTAAAAGAAAGTTATTGAAGATACACCCTCAAAATGTTTTATCATACTTTGATAAGTCTTCACACCCCAGAGTTAATACTTGGTGGAAGCACCTTTGGCAGCCATTACAGCTGGGAATCATTTTCATTTTCAACTCTTAGGGCAACATCCACTGAGTGTACAAAACATTAGGAACACCTGCTCCATGACAGACAGACTGACCAGGTAAATCCAGGTGAAAGCTATGATCCTTAATTGATGTCACCTGTTAAATCCACTTAAAGCAGTGTAGGTGAACTGGAGGAGACAGGTTTAAAGAAGGATGTTTAAGCCTTGAGTCAATTGATACATGGATTGTGTAAGTGTGCCATTCAGAGTGTGAATGGGCAAGACAAAATATTTAAGTGCCTTTGAACAGGGTATGGAAGTAGGTGCCAGGCACACCAGTTTGAGTGTCAAGAACTGCAACGCTGCTGAGTTTTTCATGCTCAACAGTTTCCTATGTGTATCAGGAATAGTCTACCACCCAAAGGACATCCAGCCAACTTGACAACTGTGGTAAGCATTGGAGTCTACATGGTTCAGCATTCATGCGGAACGTATTCTACACCTTGTAGAGTCCATGCACTGACAAATTGAGGCTGTTCTGAGGGCAAAAGGGGGTGCAACTAAATATTAGGAAGGTATTATCCATTGTTTGTCAATTGTTCAAGCTCATTTTACATTTGGTTGGGAATCATTGATGGACAGCAATACGCAAACCATGTCTCTGATTTTTCAAGCAAATTTGACTGAGGACTGAGAATAGACCACTTAGGAACACTCATCACCTCTTGGAGAGCTATTCTGGTGTGTCCTTGGCATTAACATTTGTGTAATTGTCTTGCTGAAAAATACTATATACTATCCCAGGGTTAGTTTTTCTGAAGACTGAGGTTGGCTTTGCTCCTTTAATATTCATTTTTATCCTAACAATCTCCCCCACCCCTGCTGTTGACAAGCATAACCATAACATGATGCTGCCACCACTACTTGAAAATAAAAAGGGTCTCTATTGGTGCTCTATTGGATTTCACCTAGCCTCGTTGAAAAACAGGCTTCCCGGAAACGGGAATTCAAACGCTACAAGCACCATTTTTTTTGGTGCATCATCGGCTGTGATGACAACGAAAGTGATCACCGCATCATTGCAAGTGCTCTACCTTGGAACAACATAGCTATCTACAGCTACCTTTGGTCACTACAATAGGCCATATAGCTAGAGGTTGTTTGATTGATTATTAATCATTGCAAACTTCAGACTTATCATATACAGTAGGTAGACAAATGTTGCACAAGTCCTCGGCTCACATTGTAGAATGCATTTAACAATATCTTTAGTTGATCATGGCGACAATTTGTAGGCTAGATCATTTTATACAGTCAGTGTTTTTTCTTGACAGTGAAGTAACTGATAAAGCCATTTTATGTGGCACATACAAAGTGTATGATTGCAAATGTATTGCATCTCATGACGAGTCGCAGAAATTATTCTTTGATTTAAGGTCACTCTTACAACTATTTCTGGAACAAAGTCTTGGATACAAAGAGGTCATTTGGAAGGAATTGGTATGTCTTCAAGGTAATTCACCCAGAAAAATACCAAAGTATTTGAAGGAAGTTCCAGGTTTGTCACAAGTTTTTATCAAGCAAGCACTGAATATTGTGGGTGACGAGTGTATAGGATTGGCCAGTATTAAGGTGGACTCAATACCGCAACAGTTCCTCAGCACTGAGAGTGTTCATGGGATAAGAGCACGTTCGAAATGTATGTGTGCACTAATGTTTCGTAATGCGCGTTGTCATGCATCAAGATGGAATGCTTTGAACATCTATCCACGCTCGCTGTCTGTCTGTTCAGGAAGAGTACAATGACAAAATGTAAACAGATTGGCGAGTCATGGGATGAGAAATGTCTCCAGAGGAAGAGAAATATGGAGGGTCCAGGTCCAGACTGTAGGGAGTGTAGCTTGTCCTGACAACACGATGATTGAATGGCACGTACAGTGACTTATTCATGTCCCTTGACTTATTTTACATTTTGTTGTGTTACCGACTGAATTCAAAATTCCAATCTACACACAATACCCAATAATTACAAAGTGAAAATGTGTTAATTAAATACAGAAATATCTCATTTACATAAGCATTCACTCCCCTGAGTCAATACATGTTATAATCTCTGGGTAACATGCTGACCACACCGATCGCATTACGTGTGCGAGTGTTGCAAAATAAAATGTACACATCAATCATGTCATCCAAACTCATGATCGTCTGCGTAGCCAGGTGCTAAAATAGAACTTGGTTCTAGTTTTTTATACGCATGATGGGCTGCAAGTCCTGCCTCTCCCATCTCATCATTGGGTTTTAGGAGCATATACCCACGTGGGTGATTGAAAGCTGAACTGGCTTCAGTCCAGTTGGTGGTGGTAATACACCTTAAAGTTGTGTCGTGTCTTTGGCTATGCCTGGATTAAGTGATATGACATGCTATTCTATAAAATCCTTTCTCTGTAATTAATTTTACCTGATTGGGCGAATCATGTAAATGTAATTAACTAGAGAGTTGGGCACCACAAAATAATATTTATAGAGCAGTTATCTTCCGAAAAAAAATCTTAAAGACCTGGTAATATTTTACATCAATAGCAGTCAATATTAATCGTCACCTTATTTCAGTCTCATCTGAAAGTTGTAAATTCTTGGTTATCTTCACGAACCCTGGCTAACAAGTTGAATCAGCAATACAAAATTGGGTTTAATTATTTATTTACTAAGTACCCAACTAATCACACAATTACATATACACATATTCATAACCAAAGCTCACGCTGAGGTTTGCTTAGTTCTGTAGTTATTTCTGAACCCTTCTGACATTGGATAGTCATCCTAATGTACCCGGAACAGGAGGTTACATTTTCGTCAAGGGCTTATATAGTGGAGGGAAAAGGGTGTGTTTCATAGTTTACAACCTATGTCTCTTCGCGTGAGTGGGCCACAGAGTCGGGCCTAATTCACTCATGAAACCCAATTCTCACATTTTAGAAGCTAAAATCACATTTCATCCTATCACGAATAATTTCATATTCAAACATTTAAATTGCACAACAATTCCATGTGAATCTGATAACTATAATGTGTAGACTTTCCACTGTAGAGTGTATGTCATCCTATCATTGATGAGAACGTCTCAGATGACAACCAAACTGACATCATATTCATTAAGTACCAACGCATATGTTCAACTGGTTGGATTACCAAAATATAGTTCATTTCCCCCACCTTCTGATGTTCCCAGAATCTACATGTTAACCAAGGGATTTTCAATAGTCACATCAGTAGGTTAGAGAGGAAAAAGGGGGAGAGGTATTTATGACTGTCATAAACCATACATTTTCTCATCCTCCATCTCACTTTGACCAGCGTATGTGGCGGCGATCCCTTGAGAGTTAAGAACACTAACCTGATCCTCGGTTATTGACATCTGAGAAACTACTATTACCAATGAATTCTCCACTTTCATTTTCAATAAATCGCAGACTGCCAGCCACAGTTGATACACTAAACATTTACCAAAACGTCTCTTTTCTTTGGTAAATTAGTGTTAACGCAGAGGAGCTGTAATGCCTTCATTCCCTTTTTAAGGGATAAAAGTCGCTCTGGATAAGAGCGTCTGCTAAATGACTGAAATGTAAATGTAAAATAATGCCCTCGAAGCCGGTGTTTGGATGATATATTCGTCTGGGCTGGCAAACCGTGCCAATATAACGTAAACTCACACCATTCCGTACAAATGTGCACAACTGCAACATTCATGCGAGGCTGCAAAGAAAAATAATGGGACTGTAGCAACTGTGTTGACTTCAAAATCTGGGATGAGAACTATGTTTCTATTAAAGCATTGATCGACATGGTAATGGCTCTATAGTATTGGAGAAAAGTAAAAAAAACAGACCCTCTGGTACATTGTGACGTGCCGTAACGTACAGCAGGCATAAAGCAACTATCTCTTTCTTACAATCTCTCTCCACCAGGTGTAGCACTTCTCAACGTTTAAAAATAAGAAATGGACAATGACGGGGGTAAGGGGATACCTAGTCATTTTTTTCGTCATCATTGCATACAATCATCATTCTCAAAGCCGCTGTTTACTTCTAAGATCACTTTAGCACTGCCCTAAAAACCCAATTTCAAATTCGACACAAACCTTCAAATACGTATGTAATGACACATTATATAAACTCTTTATAGTGTTTTATTTACATTTTAGAGGCGATAAGTTGGACAGATCGAGTGAAAAAAAGCAATTTTTCCACACAACTCCTCCTTCTCACTATCACGTATTAGTTTCGATTCCCCACCCGCCATTTTTAAAAGAACCTATGGAGCTCATTGCCTTCTTGAATCATTCAGAAATGGGCATCGTGGAGGTCTCGGCATGGAATTTGTTGGAAAGGGGAGAAATTGTGCTTTACAATGGTATTGGCATTACAGTTGATCTGGAAGTATTACGTTTTTTTGGGCGCTAAAATAAGGTCAATTGTACGGACCAAGGTGATGTACAAAAGTGCGTGAGTTTCCGTTATCCTGCAAACACCAGCTTCCGAGGGCATTATCTGTTTTATACAATATACATTAAAAGCTTTATTTTTATTAATTAATTCATACTATTTCATACTTTGACGTGACTGTAAGTTAGTCGTAGTTGGCTACCTAGCAAACAAAATATAGTCCCGACACAAATTTAGGGTTGCTACCCAAACTGGCTGGTCATTCCTGCTATCGGTTCGGTTGCTGGAGACGCGACCCTGTCGCTCAGTATCTATGAACGCGACCCAGTCGTTCGTTCTAAATGTTCCATACTGGCTGGCAACATTCTTATTGCTTGCTAGCTTGCCAACTATGGCTAACTTAGTCACGTAAAACAGTACAGCCAGAATGTTTAAGCTGTTTTCAAGTGACATTTATTTGGATGGTCTCGTCCTTCAGGGGAGCTACATTTGTGGAATAGATACCTGGAATGTGCTTTTAACCAATCAGCATTCAGGATTAGACCCACCTGCTGTATAATTAGTGTATAGAGCATAATTCAATTTCCCCCCCATTTTATCTTCAATGTTCAGCAATGTTCAGCAATGTTGCAAACTAGCTAGCATATGGAACAATTTTCTACAAAATGTTTCCTACCCGGTCGGTGACAGTGACGAACATGTACCACCAGACAGAAGACTTAATGGCTCTTCATGGTTAATCTGATGTCTGCATTGGCTGTGCAGCATTTACAGTGATATGGCCTCTGCGTTGTGCCAGTAACCGAAAGGTAGCTGGATCAAATCCCTGAGCTGACAATGTAAAAATCTGTCATTCTGCCCACGAATAAGGCAGTTAACCCACTGTTCCCCGGGCTCCGAAGACATGTATGTTGATCACAGAGTATCTCTGTGATTTAGAGGGGCTGGGTTACACATTTCAGTTGAAGGCATTCAGTTGTATAATTGACTTGGTATCCCCCTTTCCTTTCACCCAGAGGCGGCGCTCCTAGTGGCCGGGGACTTTAATGCAGAGAAACTTAAATCCGTTTTACCTAATTTATACCAGCATGTGCAAGCAGAGGGAAAATAACTCTGGACCACCTATACTCCACACACAGAGATTCGTACAAGATCTTCCTCACCCTCCATTTGGCAAATCTGACCATAATTATATCCTCCGGATTCCTGCTTACAAGCAAAAACTAAAGCAGGAAGCACAAGTGACTCGGCCAATAAGGAAGTGTTAAGATGACGCAGATGCTAAGCTACAGGATTGTTTTGCTAGCACAGACTGGAATATGTTCCAGGATTCTTCTGATGGCATTGAGGAGTACACCACATCAGTCACTGGGTTCATCAATCAGTGCATCGATGATGTCGTCCCGACAGTGACCATACACTCGTACCCCAACCAGAAGCCATGGATTACAGGAAACATCCGCACTGACCTAAAGGGCTGCTGCTTTCAAGGATTGGGACTCTAACCCGGACGCTTATAAGAAGTCCCGCTATGCCCTCAGACGAACCATCAAACAGGCAAAGCATCAATTCAGGACTAAGATTGAATCGTACTACACCGGCTCCGACGCAACATTCACAAGGCCGCAGGGTCAAACGGATTACCAGGACGTGTACTCGGAGCATGTGCTGACCAACTGGCAAGTGTCTTCACTGGCATTTTCAACATGTCCCTGACTGAGTCTGTATTACCAATATGTTTCAAGCAAACAACCATAGTCCCTGTGCCCAAAAACACTAAGGTAACCTGCCTAAAGGACCACCGACCCATAGCACTCACATCTGTAGCCATGAAGTGCTTTGAAAGGCTGGTCATAGCTCACATCAACACCATTATCCCAGAAACCCTAGACCCACTCATATTGAATTGTTACATTTATATGCACTTTGTTCATATACATATTTTTTTTATTACCTTAAATGCACATGTGTAATAGCATCCTTCTTTTTTTACATTTCTTTCAATTTGTGGGATGCTGCAATTTTGCAAATTGTTATGTATTTTTCTTTGATATGGTGCAATATTCTATTATGTTGTATTCATTTAGAATGGTTAGATTTATACGCACTTTGTTTATATACATGAAAAAGTTATACTTTAATGTTTAATAGCATTCTTTTTCATAACAAACCAATGCATTTTTAAATACATTGTGGTTAAGGTAGAGTATGTTTTAATTTAATTAGAATTGTTTAACTCCAATCATAGTCAAACTATCCCAAACTGTTTGACTTAAAAAAAAAACAATGTTTTGTATTTTTTCAAAGAGCCGTTTGAGAGCCAAGAGAGACGGCTCATTTTGGTGAGCTGAGCCGAACAAGCCGGCTCACTGAAAAGAGCCGGAATACCCATCACAATCATGCGCCTCTGTCGTCACCGACTACGTACATTTCCCAGCATTCCGTTCCGACTTCCTTTTCCTCCATTTTTCTTACGGTGCAGGTGAGAAATATAAAAAGTCAATTTTCTAAAATCGAAATGTCAACGTTATTAAGTATACTTTGGGCATAAATGTACGTCATTTTAACGATAAATATACTTACGCTTGTCATGTAGTCTGGTTTTTGAGTCCGAGAGGGTGTGATGACGAAGATATAACTTAGATAGTTTTACGAAACTAATGGGCAAGCGCCGGACTGCAGGGATGAGGTTAACGAAATGCATCTCTAGTTAGCCTAAGTATTTCAATGTTAATTAGGATACAAAAGTATTCCCTTATTTTGTGTGTTGGTGATTTAACGGACAAACACTACCACTGTGGCTAGTTAGCGACAGCCATTAGGACCCAATGAGATCTCGTCAATGTCCTAGTCTTTAACGTTTTTGTAGCTAGCTAACGTAAGCTATGTAGTGTTCTAAGTTATCACGTTCAGGTCGAGACCATACTACATTACATTTTTTCTCATTAGGTTTTTCCGTGCCTGGGAATAGACTCAAGATGCCAGGAAGGTGAGTAGCCAATGTTAGCCTACCACTAATGATACTGAGTTGTTTAGGTCTGACCCTATTTGGTTGATAGGCTGTTGGTCGACCGAGATTTCTTTAGTCGAGCATATTTTTCTATGGTGAGCAAGACCCCTGTCTGATTCTCGCCTGTCTCAGTGGACTAATGCATTGTGGGTGGCACAGGCCATCACCAAGATATGTGGTACTGAAATAGTATAGATTATGTAAAGAAGAATGGTGTAACACTAAATATTATTTTCTAACAAATAAGCTTACCCAAACCGGACGCTTGTGCCAAATTTGATTTTGTCCCCCCACACCAAATGCGATCACAATGCAAGTTGAAATATCAAAACGATCTCTGAACCAATTATATTAATTTGGGGACAGGTCGCGAAAACCATTCAATTTACGTCAGCTAATTTGTCTTGGGATATAAACGTTATTTTAAAATGAAATGCACAAAATCCTATACACTGACTATTAATCCACACATTAAACAGTCAACCGAATTATTTCTAGTCAAATCTCCTTCCAGGCATTTTCTTTTGGACATTATATGGCGATTGGCAACTAACTTTCATACGGTGTATTACCACCACTGACCTCCGTTCATCTTTCAGTCACCCACGTGGGTATAACCAATGAGGAGATGGCATGTGCGCAAATGCTTCTAAAAGCCAATGAGGAGATAAGAGGCAGGACTTGCAAGCGTGTTCTGCGCCACAAATAGAAGCAAGCTCTATTTTTGCGCCTGGTAGGGCAGACGCTCGCGAGCAGTGTGGGTGCAATGATTGAAAAAATGTTATTTTAATTTATTTTGCAACACTTGCACACGTAATTGTCTAAGACAATTGAGGACAGTGGAAACCCTAATTTATTTATGTCTATGATCAATAGCCTAATGCTTAACTAGGCAAGTCAGTTAACCTCTCTGGATATGTGGAGCGTCCCACCTGGCCAAAAGCCAGGGAAAATGCAGAGTGCCAAATTCAAATAAATGACTATAAAAATCTAACTTTCATTAAATCACACATGCAAGATAGCAAATTAAAGCTACACCTGTTGTGAAGCTAATAGCAGTGATGCCCAAACCAAGTAGCTCATGGATGTGCGTTTCAACAGTACTGTGTAATGCCGGTAGGGCAACATCTGAAAAATAGCGCCTACTTGCTAGTGTGTACCAGTGCTCGACCATTCGGCGAAAGCCAACCTCATCCTAGGCAGAGAACGGTTGATTGTCAAAGGCAATGATTTCCATTATCTTGGCATTAAAGGATTTCGCCTTTTGCGTTGTCTCGCTGAAATGTTCTTACTTTTTCAAATGACTGCTGCACTTGTTGACTGCTCGATCCACACAGCAGACATTTTTGGCTAGGTTAGGAATGCGGTGTTGCGCGTGTCGCGCTATATTTGTTGTGGCGTTATTAGGTCTACGTTATAGGTATGCACATCAGCTTTGACATTGGTTTTGCCCATCATCGTTAAACTGGACATCGGACCGATGTTGGCATTTTTAGCTAATATCGTCCGACTCTGATATGTTTACCGATATATCGTGCATCCCTTAAACAAATCTAAATATATTTGAGATTCTTTAAAGTAGCCACCCTTTACCTTTGACAGCTTTCCACACTCTTGGCATTCACTCTACCAGCTTCACCTGGAATGCAATTCCAACAGTCTTTAAGGAGTTCCCACATATGCTGAGCACTTGTTGGTTGCTTTTCCTAACCTCTGCAGTTCAACTCATCCCAAACCATCTCAGTTGGGCTGAGGTCGGGTGATTGTGGTGGCTAGATCATCTGATGCAGCACTCATCACCCCTTGGTCAAATAGTCCTTAAACAGCCTGGAGGTGTGTCTTGGGTCATTGTCCTGTTGAAAAAGAAATGATAGTGCCACTCAGCGTAAGCCAGGTGGGATGGCGTATCGCTACAGAATGATGTGGTAGCCATGCTGGTTAATTATACCTCTAATTCTAAATAATTCCATGACAGTTTCACCAGCAAAGCACCCCTATACTGTCATACCACCTCCATGCTTCACGGTGGGAACCACTCATGTGGAGAGAATCCGTTCACCTACTGTCTCAAAAGACATGCCGGTTAGAACCAAAAATCTCAAAATTGGACTCATCAGACAAAAGGACAGATTTCCACCAGTCTAATCAATCACATGTATTTATAAAGTTCTCTTTACATCAGCAGATGTCACAAAGTGCTATACAGAAACCCTGTCTAAAACCCCTAACAGCAAGCAATGCAGATGTAGAAAACTGGCTAGGGAAGTTCTTCCATAAGAGTACATGGCCACATAAGGCCAGATTGTTCTTCGTCATGTTCATAGCGGGCCAGCAGCATCATATAATAGTGGTAGACAGTCACTGTAAATAAGAATTTGTTCTTAACGGACTTGCCTAGTTAAATAAGAGAGGGTCTACCTCAGGAGTAAATGTCCATTGCTCATGTTTCTTGGCCCAAGCAAGTCTCTTCTTATTGGTGTCCTTTAGTAGTGGTTTCTTTGCAGCAATTTGACCATGAAGGCCTGATTCACGCAGTCTCGTCTGAACAGTTGATGTTGAGATGTGTCTTACTTGAACTCAGTGAAGCATTTGTTTGGGCTGCAATTTCTGAGGCTGGTAACTAATGAACTTAACCTCTGCAGCAGAGGTAACGCTGGGTCTTCCTTTCCTGTGGCGGTCCTCATGAGAGCCAGTTTCATCTTAGCGCTTGATGGTTTATGCGACTGCACTTGAAGAAACGTTCAGAGTTCTTGACATTTTCCGGATTGACTGACCTTCATGTCTTAAAGTAATGATGGACTGTCGTTTGTCTTTGCTTATTTGAGCTATGCTTACCATAATATGGACTTGGTCTTTCACCAGATAGGGTCATCTTCTGTATACCACCCCTACCTTGTCACAACACAACTGATTGGATCAAATGCATTACGAAGGAAAGTCTTAAAGTAATGATGGACTGTCGTTTGTCTTTGCTTATTTGAGCTATGCTTACCATAATATGGACTTGGTCTTTCACCAGATAGGGTCATCTTCTGTATACCACCCCTACCTTGTCACAACACAACTGATTGGATCAAATGCATTACGAAGGAAAGAAATTCCACAAATGAACTTTTAACTCGGCAGACCTGTTAATTGAAATGCATTCCAGGTGATTACCTCATGAAGCTGGTTGAGAGAATGCCGAGTGTGCAAAGCTGTCATCATGCCAAAGAGGTTATTTTGAAGAATCTCAAATATATAATATATTTTCATTTAACACTTTTTTTTGGTTACTACATGATTCTATATGTGTTATTATAGTGTTGATGTGTTCACTATTATTCTACCATGTAAAAAAAAATTGTGGAAATAAGAACCTTTGCATTAGTACGTGTCCAAACTATCTACAGAAATAAGATGGATCTTGCTTCTGTTGCCTGTTTGAGTGTTTAGTAGCCTACTGGTTCCGTGGCAAAAAGCCTAGGATAAAGTAATTTCACAGATTTGGCTGTTTAATCTTTGCTATGTTGTAATAAAGGCTTTGCGAAATTTCTTGTTACCCACATTACAACAGACTGGTATCCTAGTGGTTAGAGCATTGGGTCAGTAACCGAAAGGTTGCTGGACCAAATTCCTGAGCTGACAAGGTAAAACTCTGCCGTTCTGCCCACCCCTGTAGGCCGTCATTGTAAATAAGAATTTGTTCTTAACCGACATGACTAGTTTAACCTTCTTTTTTTTTTAATGTATTTCCACAACTAAGTCAAAAGTTTTTTTTTTTTTTTTTACTTTTTATTTAACTAGGCAAGTCAGTGGCACGCAGGTGTCCCATCTAGAGCTCTGGAAATGCAAATGCGCTACGCTAAATGCTAATAGTATTAGTTAAAACTCAAACGTTCATTAAAATACACATGCAGGGTATTGAATTAAAGCTACACTCGTTGTGAATCCAGGCAACAAGTCAGATTTTTAAAATGCTTTTCGGCGAAAGCATGAGAAGCTATTATCTGATAGCATGTAACACCACAAAAGACCCGCAGGGGACGTAAACAAAATAATTAGCATAGTCGTTGCTACACAAACCGCACAAATAAAATATGAAACATTTATTACCTTTGACAATCTTCTTTGTTGGCACTCCTAGATGTCCCATAATCACTATTGGGTCTTTTTTTCGATTAAATCGGTCCATATATAGCCTAGATATCGATCTATGAAGACTGATAAACGGGGAAAAAATAGCGTTTCATAACGTAACGTCATTTTTTTTAAATTCAAAAAGTCGACGATAAACTTTCACAAGACACTTCGAAATACTTTTGTAATGCAACTTTAGGTATTAGTACACGTTAATAAGCGATAAAATTAATCAGGAGGCGATGTCAATTCTATAGGTGTCTGTTTCGAAAAAATGTCTTGGAGAGAGCTCGACCAAAACATCTGGTCGGAGACCGGAGGGAATCGATTCCCTTGATTCGGTTAGACCCAAGAATCAATTGTGAATCAAATGACAAGACTCTAGAAAACGTGTGAAAGCTGTAGGCACTGCAACCTCGGCCTCATTTAATTCGATTCACTTTGAACAATTCCTTGAAGTCGCGGATGGATATTTTTTTCCATTTTCAGTGATGAGATATTCCTGCACATTTCGATGAAACACACGTTCTGTTATAGTCACAGCCGTGATTTAACCAGTTTTATAAACGTCTGAGTGTTTTCTATCCACACATACTAATCATATGCATATACTATATTCCTGGCCTGAGTAGCAGGGCGCTGAAATGTTGCGCGATTTTTAACAGAATGTTCGAAAAAGTAGAGGGTCGACTTAACAGGTTAACTGCCTGTTCAGGGGCAGAACGACAGATTTGTACTTTGTCAGCTCGGGGGTTTGAACTTGCAACCTTCCGTTACTAGTCCAACGCTCTAACCACTAGGCTACCCTGCCACCCCAAATGTCTAACACAGATCTGACTTCCCCTTTACCACCTGAGCAACCAGTAAACATTAGCTTGTTTGTTTCTCGTCCTCCGCATCCATTTTGCTGTCGACATTACTGTGTTATAACTAATTTAGTGATATCCCATAATTACAAAGTGAAAACAGGTTTTTAGAAATGTTTGCAAATTTATTAATAAAAAAATGTGCCTTGAGACTCTGTAGTGAGCTCACAGCAAAAAACAGCCATTAAGTCGAAGCAATTGTCCATAGAGTTCCGGACAGTTCCGGATTGTGTCGAGGCACAGATCTGGGGAAGAGTACCAAAAAATATTTGCAGCATATAAGGTCCCCAAGAACACAATGGCCTCCATTATTCTTAATTGGAAGAAGTTTAGAACCACCAAGACTCTTCCTAGAGCTGGCCGCCCAGCTAAACTGAGCAATCAGGGGAGAAGGGCCTTGGTCACGGAGGTGACCAAGAACCCGATTAGGCACTCTGACTGAGCTCCAGAGTTCGTCTGTGGAGATGGGAGAACCTTCCAGAAGGACAACCATTGTTGCAGCTCTCCACCAATTAGGCCTTTTATGGTAGAGTGGCCAGAAGGAAGCCACTCATCAGTAAAAGGCACATGACTGCCCGCTTGACGTTTGCCAAACGGCACCTAAAGGACTCTCAGATCATGAGAAACAAGATTCTCTGGTCTGATGAACCCAATATTGAACTCCTTGGCCTGAATGCCAAAAGTTACTTCTGGCGGCACCATCCTTACGGTAAAGCGTGGTGGCAGCAGCTGTGGGGCATGTTTTTCAGGGACTGGGAGACTTGTCGGGATCGAGAGAAAGATGAACAGAGCAAAGTACAGAGATCCTTGATGAAAACCTGCTCAGCCCTAGTCAGGGGTCCTAAGGTTCATCTTCCAACAGGACAATGCCCTTAACAACACAGCCAAGACAACGCTGGAGTGGCTTCAGGATGTCCTTGAGTGGCAAAGCTCGAGCCCGGACAGAACATGAACCTGATCGAACATCTCTGGAGAGACCTGAAAATAGCTGTGCAACGTCACTCCCCATCCAACCTGACAGCTTGAGAGGATCTGCAGAGAAGAATGGGAGAAACTCTCCAAATACAGTTGTGCCAAGCTTGTAGCGTCATACCCAAGAAGACTCAAGGCTGTAATCGCTGCCCAAGGTGCTTTACCAAAGTACTGAGTAAAAGGGTCGGAATACTTATGTAAATGTTATATTTCACATTTCTAAAAACCTGTTTTTGCTTTGTCGTTATGGGGAACAAAAGTGGAAAAGGGCAAGGGATCTGAATACTTTCCAAATGCACTGTAGGTCAAGCCCTATTGGTCACGTAAAGAGAGCAAGGATTGAGGCAATAAATAATATTTTTTGTAAACCAATTTAAGGATTTTGATAACCAAAGAAACAAACTAAATGGCTTATTGTTTTAGCTAAAGCATAGCCAGTGCAATATACACTTGCTGTGGTGTCTTTTTTTAGCTGCAGTAGGGAGGAGAATGAGACAACCTGCGCCAGTCACACAGGCACTCACCTTTTCTTTCTTTTTTAAGTGTGACCATTGGGCTTTTAAGTAATTTGTGTCCATTATCATTAATCAGTGTGCTTACACTAAGCTTGTCTGATGCTTTGTTTTTATTTTATTGAAACAGTGTCTGTGTATATATGTTGAAACATTTAGACCAATCGATTAGTCAAGAGCACAGGACAACGACTGTCGACCAAGATTTTTTTGTTGCTACTAGACATATTTGCGAGTCAGTACTTAGCTTAGTAAGGTAAATGTTTCAAGCTAGTTTATACTGAATTTTAAATGTTTGTTTAATTGTGAGTTGTTTGATTCTGCTGTGTGTTTAGGGCATATGGTTGACTGACTGCTGACTGGATTACTATGACTCCAGGATGTGGGACTGATGATACACCGGTTGAGTGCTCTGGTTTATGTATTCTTTTAATATTTCAGACTGTGGAGCAAGGCCATCTTTGCCGGGTACAAGCGCGGCCTAAGGAATCAGCGGGAGCACACCGCCCTGCTGAAGGTGGAGGGAGTGTACACGCGGGAGGAGGTTGACTTCTACCTAGGCAAGCGCTGTGCTTACGTCTACAAGGCCAAGAAGTAAGTTTTACATCTGTTTCATTGCGAATTTCAACTAAGGACACGGTAGTTTTTTAACAAAAAGACGGGCTTTTGCGTTTCCACCTCCATGGCCTGCCTCCAGTGCGTCACATGGCCTCAGTGGACCTGCTTTGACTTGGGGCTGCTGGTACTTTCAACTGGCATTTAAATCACTATGTACACAGTTTCCCAAAAATAACAGGACCCCAATAGAATTATAGAATACTGCTGTAGATTACTGAGAACAAGAGAAATCTCATTTTCTCAAATTGCAAATACAAGTTAACTTAGTTTTAAAGGGCACAACCTGTTCTTTAATAACAATTTGAGTAAATGTCACTAAATTGCTCACTTAAAATGTACCAAATATATTGTACTTGTAATATTTAAATGTAAATAATAATTATGTGACCAGAGGACGATATTCAGAAACTATTTAAAAACCCACACAAAGTAGGCTATTTGACTGCTATTCTTACTTCTGTAAAAATGCAAACAACTATTCAGAGACTATTTCAAAATGTAGATAACCTCAAATATATTTAGTATAGACAAGGCCTGGCACAATGTTGAAATAGTAGCCTACTTTGACAACTCAGTGAATATAACAAGTATTAGAGACCGATTTAAAGAGAAGATACAAAACACAACTGTTCAGAGACCAAAGACTTGTAGGACAAATACATATTTCACACTGTCACTTTGCATTCAGCGTACATGTCATGGAAGTTCTGGGAGCATGGCCCCACCCTGCAAATTGGCACTTAAGACTAGCCAAAGGAGGTTTCAACATATCTCACTCACTCTTTGACATGCGTCCACTCAGGATGCACATCACATACCCTCTAGCAAGCTCATTTTTAGTTAATTTGTTCTTGTTTTAATTTAGTTCCATGACACAAGACTGATTCTGCTCACTGTCTCCTTCAATCTCATCAGGAACACAGTGACTCCTGGTGGCAAGCCCAACAAGACGCGGGTAATCTGGGGCAAAGTCATGCGTGCTCATGGCAACAGTGGAATGGTGCGGGCCAAGTTCAGCAGTAACCTCCCAGCAAAGGCCATGGGACACAGAGTCAGAGTGGTGAGTGGTATCTTCCTCTGCTCTCCGCTGATGATTAGCGCAAGGTTTCTTCCAGACCCAGCAGACAGTCCAGTTTGTTCTAGCCCTGCACAGCCCTTTTTTTGCACTGTGCTGGGTTCGAGCAAAAACTAATACAGCTCAAAGGAAGTGCTGCGAGCCAACAGTGTAGAATAAACTACACAGCTAATCCGTAGACTTTTGATTACTTAATTCAGGTGTGCTTTTTGTAGGGCTTGAACAACAATGTCTAATATCAGAGGTACTTTAGGAATGAATTTAGATACTTTAACTTTTGTTAGTTCAAGGAACTACCATGTAATTCCAGATCCCCTCTTAAAAAATATTTTGTCAGGGGAAAAGGCCTTCTGTTCATTGGTTTAAACTTTGGATGAAAAGTATGTGACTTTGTATGCAACATCCATTACAAATAACTTGTCGAATGGCAACGTGCTTCATTTCCCAAATTTGGTTGGTTTGGCACGTTTGTTTTTTAACCACCTTTGAGCAGGCAAATCACTTTACTACACTTTACCTGCCCATAGTTGTTTAAAATCACATGATGCACTCTAGATGTCTTCGGTATCTCTCGATAATGTCATTGTAACTTGTTTTCTATCTTTTTGACTGAAAGATAGAATCCCACTGTTTCCTGCAGCTTATTAACCTGCCCAGTCTCGCTGCAGTCCGGTTCTGGGCTGCAGACAGTGGCCATGTCCGAATACCCATACCAGCGCAGGGCTCGACATGTTGAAAGAATATAGATTGAAGGCTAAATGCCAGTCATGTTTGAAAAATGTAAGGAGGGTTAATTATCATTAATGTCGAAAAGCTTGATTCATTCGACATACTCGAGGCATGGTTCATTTAGATCAAATGCTCATGACCAGAGACTGAAGTGTTTTCCTGCTAATTGCATTTTGGAACATTCTCGCACAGCCAATGTGTGCATTGTTAGGCTTAAAATATGAAGAAATTTAAACTTGATCAATAAAAGCCTCATTGCTTTTAACATTTTACATAGTTCTATGAATTTTGTATCTGTCGTTCCAGTCTATTTCCAAATGTTGTTTTTGTCCCAGGGACGACGGAACGCCGCTAATTTTGAGCTTGGAGGGAATTATTTTACGGAATTGTTTTAAGATGGTCATACTGTGGATCGTTTAGCTATTTGATTTTCAATTTTGGCACCCCTTTCGGTAGCCCAAAATGATTTGATAAAATATTGAATTTGGCTTTTACTACTGTAGTCTATAGAAATGCATTGAATAAAACATTCATAAATGGTTGAAGACAGTCAAAAAATAATCTTAGGAACAAGTTTGTTTCTGTCCTATATCTAGGAGATATAAGAAAGCTCAGGATTTTTTAAATGTCATTTATTTTCTTTACACTATTTAACAACCCTTTTTTGGTTGGGCACAAAACTACCTCAATACTTCCATTTATTATTATTTGAACTGTAACCTTAAAATGAGTCCCGTGACACTTGTGGGGGTCATAGAGCAAAACTGAGGACACCATTGTGTTTGTGAGTCTCCCATTTTCCATATAGTAGTCATAATAGTTTTGTAGGCCAAACTGTTCATACAGTATATGTTTTCGTGAAAATGCTTATTTTTTTAGGACTCCTCAGTCTGACAAACACTGCTTTTGCTCGGCTGCCTTCCACTGCAGATGTGGAAGGCTGCCATTGGCGGATGCGAATTGAGACACAGCCCGTTCAAAGAAACTTATCTCTAACAAATTTGTTAGTGTTTTTTTGATTGATGCACTGGTCCATCAATCGACTCTAGGGGTTTTAAAGGGGCAGTTGTTGTATTTTGAGCCAGGCTTGAATATGCAAATCCAATAAGCAGAGTGTAGCCTTCATTTTTGCCTGATTTCCTATGTGAAATAGTAGGAAATGGTACAAGTTAATTGTCAAGCCCTGTAGGGTACTAAATTGTGTGAGTATATATTTTTATTTTATTTAACTAGGCAGATTTTTAACTTGTCAGCTTGAGGATTTGATCTTGCAAACATTCGGTTACTAGTCCAATGCTCTAACCACTAGGCTATCTGCCGCCCCATATGCGCTGCTTATCGGCTGTTGTCAAAGCATGGGAGTTGGTAAAGACTAGTTAATTCTACTACATCAAACGCCAAAACGAGTATGCAGTTGAAGTGTATATAGTACGCTTGAATGGGTATTCGGACATGTCCAGTGACTGGTTGTGTATGAGTCCAGCTGGGAGATGCTGAGATAAAAATAAAGTTTTCAGATGTTGTGTTGGTGCTGTAGATCATACATTTTATGTTGAGAAAGGGTAGGATTTCCCTGAAAGGCACGTTGGTTTCCTTGAAATGTTTCATGGGCAGCGTTACACCGTGGGGCACTACTTATTATTGTTGTCGGGAGAAACAACGTACTACTGAAGCTACAAACGCTGTGGGAAACCCACTGCTGAAAAATAAAGGATCTGTTTTCCTTACAAAAGTTCAAGCAAAGATATCACTAACCTTTTCATTAGGTTTATTTAAATGCTACTTAATGGATTGTTTTTAGTGATAAGAATGATGTAGGCCCCATTTTAATACTTACCCTCTCCACCTTTCCTACATGACCACTACATATTGGGCAAGTGCTTGGAAAAACATCTGGAAGAGCCAATTTCCCACTCACTGTATTGCTGTGGTTTGTATTGATTTGGTGCCTATGAACTCCACTCACTGCTCTCTCTGCTTTTCTTTCAGATGCTGTACCCATCTCGTGTGTAATGTGCTGTTTTTGTGTACATACAATAAACAAGTCAGGTCCACAATTGGTGTTCTGTGTTCTCTTGGCAGTTGGGAGGGTGGGAATCCATCACTGGCCTCTACGGTAGCATGGCATGGGAGAGGGGTGAACACATGTTCGAATAATGTTATTTTCAGGGCTTTACAATATTTATTGTTTAGTTAACCTCTTCATTCTTTCTTGACCAGTCAAGTGTTTTTATACATAACCAAGTTACTGTTGTGCTTCCTGAATAGTGCTGGATTTTGAGGATTAAAACTCAAGAAAATTAAGATTGGACAAAGGTATAGGTCAATGTCTTTGTTGGTTTAATCAGGGGAAATAATTTTGCCTTGCTAATACATTTTTCATATGCACAGTTGGGTAACAGGGTCTCAATTCTAAACCTCAGGGATGGCTATTTCATAGTATTAGTTTAAAACCTCAAATGTTTTAACGCAGGACAGGGTATTCTTTGTGAACAGATCTAAATTCTGTTCCTCAGTGTTTCAAAGTCTGTATGGTGTCAAAAACATACAAAAATATATTGACAAAACACTGACGTCCAGGATTTGTTATGGGGGTGCCAAGTCTCCATAACTGAAACCTCTACTTTGCAATTGGCACCTGCACTTAATTATTTCAATGACACAACTAGCAACTTTTTTTTCTCCACTGCTTCATTGCTAAGCTTGGCACATAATTTAATTTAAATTTACTGTATTGTAATTCAGATGCGTTATAAAGGTATACATATGAAAATATTACAAGAGGAGCAAACCACTAACTCCAAATCAAACTAATGTTGTATTTTTGATGACAATTTTACTGAGATACAGTTAAAATACGCAAATCTGTAAATTGAAATGAATTTATTAGGCTCTTATCTATGGATTTCACATGACTGGGCAGGGGCGCAGCCATGGGTGGGCCTGGGAGGGCTTTGGCCCACCCACTTGAGACAGGCCCAGCAAATCAGAATGAGTTTTCCCCCACAAAAGGGTTTTATTACAGACCGAAACACTCCTCCAGTTTCATCAGCTGTCCCGGGTGGCTGGTCTGAAAACCCTGCAGGTGGAGGTCCTGGGCTGGTGTGGTTACATGTGGTCTGTGGATGTGAGGCCGGTTGGAGGTACTGCCAAATGTTCTAAAACGACATTGAATAAATGGCGTGGGTCATTTGTAGCATAGAAATGTGAGATTATGACTTCCTAATGCTAAATAGACTAGCTAAAGATTTAGTTCATAATGTATTGGGCTGAAACTAAGGTTTCAGTCAAATGGGATATATATTTAACAATTGCAGCCTACCTGTTTTTGATCGCTATCGACTATGATTTCAATAGGGAATTACTGCGGATCCCATAGAGCCAACCTGGTTTTAAGTGCGTTTCGTATTCTGTATGTAAATCCGAGACACTTAATTGGATATGGTTGCACAAGACCGGTGGTTCCTTAAACCAGAAATGAAAGGAAGATGGTTGGTCAGGGCATGTGTATAAGGTCTGGGTGGATGGGCGTGCGTATAATGCGAACATCTTGTAACCCAAAGGTTGAGAGTTCGAATCTCGTCACAAACAACTTTAGGATTTTATGCCATTAGCAACTTTAAAACTACTTTCTACTTTGCAATGACTTAGCATGTTAGGTTAAAGAGTACATGTTAGCTAACTCCTAAACGTACTCCTAGCCCAGCTAACGTCAGCCACCTAGCTAGAATTTGTAACATAAACGCTTAGCAAATTTTAACGTATAATACGAAATGGATGATGGACATCCACAAATCAATAAATACCATAACTGAACATATACTAAATGGAGTATCTCGGATTTACATACAGAACAATACGAAATGCTCTGAGGCCAGGTTGGGAGGACATAAGGTGAGTCAAAAGGAACACAATATAAATGGGCAACATGGCGAATATGACAAATACAACTTTTTTTAATCGATTTTAATGACAAATTGGCATACACTACTCGGTGTTTGTGAATTTACGCTCTTTTGCACTCAACGTTGATGCTGTTGACGGCGTCTTTCCGTGTGCCTTAAATTGTCAAAATAACGGCAAACTGCCTAAGTATGCAGCGCACAAGGACCCAATTTGTGCCAAGGAGATCAACCGATGGAAGTTAATTCGCAATCCCGGAATAGAAAAATAAACATTTGTTGAATGAATATTCTACTTCAATGTGCCAATGCAGCATCCAGACCACAGGGGCAGGATGATAGCAGAGCATAAATTACACCTACAATTTCTGTGCTCGCCATCAAGCGCACTTGGGAACTGTAGTCTCCTGGATTGTAGCCACCTCTTCCCGTAAATTATTAGGTATTTTTCTTGAACTACATTTCCGTTACAGTAACACAGCGACTGCATCAAAGAGCAGCAGCTTTATAAATAAATTGTTATTCTGTGGCCACTGATCGGGTTCTGCTGGCTGACAACGAGACGCAGGTATTTGTCAACGAGATTCTCATTTTATTCACTTAAAAAATATATATTTTTAGACGTACAAGATTGTATAATCGGTAGACTTCATATTTTATAGTGACATTTTGCATGCTTACGTTTTATAAAACCTAAACGTTTTGCGCATAGTCCTGAAAAGGTTGATTGTTAGTTCCGTCAATCGGGTTCTGCCAAAGCGGCCATACATAATTTGATGATTTTAGATATTTGAGGATGCTTCTTTTGCAACGATGCTCAGGTTGTACAGCTCAGTCCGAAGCGGTGTCGTATGTCACGGGGTTCGTGAAGAAATGGTTGTTTTCCCTTTTAGTTTTTGAGGTCGATTTAATAAATAGAGGACAAATTGAAGAATCGTGTGTTGACACTATGAAGTTGGCTTACATAATGTCCTCAAATGTATAAATTCAAATGGCCACATCGACATTATTGAATCCTCCGATTATGTCACGTATCCCCCCCACCCAAATACAAATAATAATCCGGAACTTCATGTACCCTTCTGTTTTTTGTAATATATGGGCAGGGAATCTGACACATGCGTAGCAAGAAAGCTTGGAAATAGACGAGCTTTTCAAAAATACCCCCCTAATCCATGTCGGAAATAGCTGGCCTAAAAACATTCGAGGATAACCCTTCTAGTTTGCATTTGGCCCCTCTGCAACATCTGTATATATTTGGGACAGTATCAGTGGTAACCGGTACAGCCTCTGCATCACCAGTTATATTGCTGTGCTATCGAAAAAAACATGAGCATTTCTGAGTCATCCATCTCCACTCGCTCACCCCATACCAGGCAGCCTAGAAGGCTCATGGATAGGATGGGATCATCGTTCCTGTCCTTAATTGGAAAATACCCTATTTGATGGTGAGGTGCTGACCATTTCATCAAAAACCTGGCAAATGCAACCAAGCAATCCAACTTAACATTGTTAATAACAATACTGATTGTCTAATTGTCCATGTTTTCCAAACACGACTCCCCTTGTTCCATATCAATTAGTTGAAAACAAAGCACAGAGTGGAAACGCCAGTCAGCTCCTATGTTGGTGAAAGAAGATGAAAGAGCATGATTTGGGAAAGGACTACCTGGTACCTGGGCCTGTGTACCGGGCCGTGCCGAGCAGAGACACTACTTTACCAGGCACAGAGGTCGCCCCATACCAGCTGGAGCTCGCCAAGATCCAGGTGAGTCTGTGTGGTGGTAGTTGAATGTATGTGATGCCCTGTTATCATAATGGCCAGGATGAATTAGATGTATCTTTCTCTGCACAACTTGTCACTCAGAATGGGTGTGTTTTGAGTAATTGCAATAAAATATTGAATACTTTGAAAAGCACATGCTATTTAACTTGTTTGTTTTCTGCATCCAAGTTTAAAGCACCCACTGTCTTGTTTGTGGCATAAGGGTAATGAGCCTGAAGTTGATGTAGTTGAGGTCCTGGGAGAGGTCTGTGGAATTGTGAATTCTTGCCATTATTCAAATATCCCAAGTGTTGGCGGTTGTCCTAGTCATAACGTAGTCTTTTCTCAAGCTTCGTTCTGTCACAACAATGCTGTGGCACCTTATATATATATATATATATATATTGCATTTCATTATGGCATGTCGTGAACTGTTATTCATCATCATCCTTTCTTTTAAATGTTAATTGTTTAGTGGGGACAGTGGCTGTTCTTGCCTCTTGGCGGGGTCGTTTTGATGATGATGGGGGGGGTGACCCCTTTTGGGAAAAACAAATGTCATCCTGACAAATGCACATGCGGAGTGGACCACCGTGATAAGGACCTGTGTTAGTTCCCCGTTAAAATGGAGGAACAGCTGTTTTGTCGCTCTAAGTGCTCAACCCTTTGTGTTTGTTCATTTTTATCACCCCCCACCCCCCTCCTCGTTCCCTGTCAGCATTAGTCAGCAGGATAGGAAAGGGGTTTCTCTTACGTTTTCATGGTAAATTGTACAAAGTATTTAATTCTGTTCCCTGTCCTTTTTTATCTCCATCTCTCTGTCCTCAACCACACTAGATCTCTCAACATACTCACCAGTATATTATTCGTTGTTCTCTATCTCTAGCAGCCCCTACATCCCCCTGCTGCCTGGCTTAAATTGTTTACATAATTTAGACCCTCCCACTTTACAGCCTCACTGGCAGTGGCAGCCAATAGCATGTTTGCTTCCTGTGATGCAGGGGACTACTAGGCACCCTATTGGCTGTGGCTTGGCTGAATGGCTATAATGGCTGTTTGTGCAATGTGAGAGTAGAAACGTGAGCTGTGGGTGATTGGGAAGGGGAGGGTACACGTGCAGAGAAGCGCTTTGATGAAACTGACACGCTATGTGCCACATTCATTCAGGCAGATTTAAATATAGATTTTCACAACAAGGTACAGTTTTTTTCATGACAGGGCATTACATCTGCACATCACTATGAGGTTATTTGAGGTTATTTAAGCTGGGCATGCCCCCTCTTTCTATATCCCCTCCTTGGCCTATGTTATCTGATTTAGAGGAGTAGATACTGGGTGGGTATTTCCTTGGCTTCCTCCACCGCTACAACGCAACATTCTTCAACCCTATTCCTGTTTTGTACCATGTGGTTTGAGATATTTGAATTCTTTTCCCAGTCACTATTGTAAAGTGTCTTGGGTCTTTTTCAAAGTGTTATATATATACTCACTACTGTTCAAAAGTTTGGGGTCATTTAGAAATGTCCTTGTTTTTGAATGAAGAGCAACTTTTTTTGTCCATGAAAATAACATCAAATTGATCAGAAATACAGTGTAGACATTGTTAATGTTGTAAATGACTATTGTAGCTGGAAACGGCTGAAATTTAATGGAATATCTACATAGGCGTACAGAGGCCCATTATCAGCAACCATCACTCCTGTGTTCCAACAGCACGTTGTGTAAGCTAATCCAAGTTTATAATTTTAAATGGCTAATTGATCATTAGAAGAAAACCCTTTTGCAATTATGTTAGCACAGCTGAAAACTTCTGATTAAAGAAGCAATAAAACTGGCCTCCTTTAGACAAGTTGAGTATCTGGAGCATCAGTAGTCTATTCTTGTTCTGAGAAATTAAGGCTATTCCATGCGAGAAATTGCCAAGAAACTGAAGATCTCGTACAATGCTGTGTACTACTCCCTTCACAGAACAGCACAAACTGGCTCTAACCAGAACTGAAAGAGGAGTGGGAGGCCCCGGTGCACAACTGAGCAAGAGTCTAATGTACTTGTCCTATCAAGTTTGAGAAACAGACGCCTCACAAAAGTCCTCAAATGGCAGCTTCATTAAATAGTACCCTCAAAACACCAGTCTCAACGTCAACAGTGAAGAGGTGACTCCGGGATGCTGGCCTTAGAGGCAGAGTTCCTCTGTTCAGTGTCTGCTTTTTGCCCATCTTAATGTTTATTTTTATTGGCCAGTCTGAGAGATGGCTGTTTCTTTGCAACTCTGCCTAGAAGGCCAGCATCCCGGAGTCACCTCTTCACTGTATATGTGTGTGTGTGTGTGTATATGTGTGTGTGTGTGTGTGTGTGTGTATATATACATATATGCACACTTTAACTGATTCACATAAAGATGGGGTGTATTTTTCACGCCCACCCATGTTCAATCTGAAAGCCACCACTCACCTATGCTAACTCACTACAAAATGGAGATTGCCTTGTTACAACAGGGTAGGGAGCTGAAGAACACCACGTTCTCTATTAATGAACTATTTCATCATGAAATAGTGGGGAGACGACGTGCCCTGTGCCCCACTTTCAAAAGGCTCCGAGCAGAGAAGCAGAATTATCGACCACTAGACGAACAATTGTACGTAAACAACCAAAAGTTCAAGGACTCAAAGACTACAACGTGGCTATGAATGGTAGCTAGCTCCTGCTGAAGCAGTACCCAATACACCTTTGCACCACATTACAGTTATGGATACATTTATGTATTTAAAACAATTATATATATATATATATATATATATATATACAGTTGAAGTCAGAAGTTTCATACACCTTAGCCAAATACTCAGTTTTTCACAATTCCTGACATTTAATACGAATAAAAATACTCTGTCTTAGGTCAGTTAAGATCACTACTTTAATTTAAGAATGTGAAATGTTAGAATAATAGTAGAGAATTATTTATTTCAGCTTTTATTTATTTAATCACATTCACAGTGGGTCAGAAGGTTACATATACTCAATTAGTATTTGGTAGCATTGCCTTAAAATGATTTAACTTGGGTCAAATGTTTTGGGTAGCCTTCCACAAGCTTCCCACAATAAGTTGGGTGAATTTTGGCCCATTCCTCCTGACAGAGCTGGTGTAACTGAGCTGGTGTCAGGTTTGTAGGCCTCCTTGCTCACACACGCTTTTTCAGTTCTGCCCACACATTTTCTATGGGATTGAGGTCAGGGCTTTGTGATGGCCACTCCAATACCTTGACTTTGTTATCCTTAAGCCATTTTTCCACAACTTTGTAAGTATGCTTGGGGTCATCGAAACTTAAATCAGTTCTACCAAATTTATATCAACATGTTAAATGTGCAACCAGAGGGAAAACCATTCTAGATCACCTGTTCGAGGACGTCATCCCCACAGTGACTGTACGTACATACCCCAACCAGAAGTCATGGATTACAGGCAGCATTCACACTGAGCTAAAGGGTAGAGCTTCTGCTTTCAAGGTGCGGGTCTCTAACCCGGAAGCTTACAAGAAATCCTGCTATGCCCTGCGACAAAGCGTCGATACAGGGCTAAGATTGAATTATACTACACCTGCTCTGACGCCAGTCTTATGTGGCAGGGCTTGCAAACTATTACAGACTACAAAGGGAAGCACAGCCATGAGCTGCCCAGTGACACGAGCCTACCAGATGAGCTAAATCACTGTTACTGTAATTTAATTATACCAATGTGTTTTCATTAATTGAATTCCCTTAATCTATTTCATGAGAATTTGTAAGATTCTTGTTTGCATAAAATAGACAGAGACCAGTCTTCTCAATAATAGGTAACATAATTTATTCTCGGAGCGCGCTGCCACGTTCCCACGAGCAACAGTTTATATACAATAACATGATGTCATTTCATTGCTTAACAGAATCCCCTCCTCTCGACCGGGACAAAGTGCGTTAATAGTTCATTCTAACTTACTAGCACACACACAGGTCACACAGCGTAACTGAATTAACTTTTGACCCATCAACATTATCGATCACCACTTAGCTGACAGTTCTAATAAACAGAGAACCTAGGAATGCACTCACAGCCTTATCTAAAACACCCCAGAGCTCAGTTTCGTCAGTTCAACCATAGGTTAACTACTTTATCTGTTTACTTAATCCACAAACCATTTCTTTCTTCCTAGTTGGAATGGTGTTCATTAACTTTAATTACTCGTTGTCTGTATCACACAATCCCTTCTTATGAACTTATATTGTTAATCAGATATAATAAAACAGAGTATAAGTTTACTTAGTTACAGTTCCATTTAAAATGATTTGTTAAGTCATTTAATCATAATTTTCCCAACAATCACTTCTATGCTCACTTTGAAGCAAGCAACACTGAGGCATGCATGAGAGTATCAGCTGTTCCGGATGACTGTGTGATCACGCTCTCCGTAGCTGATGTGAGTAAGACATTTAACCTCTTACCTCCACCCGACACGCAGGCGTCCCATCTAGACATCTGGAAATGCAAATGCGCTACGCTAAATGCTAATAGCACTCGTTAAAACTCAAACGTTCATTAAAACACACATGCAGGGTACTGAATTAAAGCTACACTCGTTGTGAATCCAGCCAACAAGTCAGATTTTTAAAATGCTTTTCGGCGAAAGCATGAGAAGCTATTATCTGATAGCATGCAACACCCCTAAAGACCCGCAGGGGATGTAAACAAAATAATAAGCATAGTCGGCGCTACACAAAATGCAGAAATAGAATATAAAACATTCATTACCTTTGACCATCTTCTTTGTTGGCACTCCTAGATGTCCCATAAACATCATTATTGGGTATTTTTTTTCGATTAAATCGCTCCATATATAGCCTAGATATCGATCTATGAAGACTGTGTGATCAAGGAAAAAAACAGCGTTTTATAACGCAATGTCATTTTTTTAAATTAAAAAAGTTGACGATAAACTTTCACAAAACACTTTGAAATACTTTTGTAATGCAACTTTAGGTATTAGTAAACGTTAATAATCGATCAAATTGATCACGAGGCCATGTATATTCTATAGCTGTACGTCTTGAAATAATGTCTGGATAAATCTCAACCAAAATATCCGGTCGGAGACCGGAAGAAATGGGCTGTCTTTTGTCCTTTTGACCAAGAAACAAATCCTAGGCAAATGACAAGACTGTTGACATCGTGTGGAAGCTGTAGGTATTGCAACCTCAGCTCCAGGTAATGTGGTTTCTATTCAACAATACATTCAATGGCGCATTGATATATTTTCCAGTTTTCAGTGATCAGATTTTCCTGCGCTTTTCGATGAAACGCACATTCTGTTATAGTCCCAGCCGTGATTTAACCAGTTTTAGAAACGTCTGAGTGTTTTCTATCCACAACATACTAATCATATGCATATACTATATTCCTGGCATGAGTAGCAGGGCGCTGAAATGTTGCGCGATTTTTAACTGAATGTTCGAAAAAGTAGGGGGTAGGATCAACAGGTTAAACAGGTCAACATCCACAAGGCCGCGGGGCCAGACGGATTACCAGGACGTGTGCTCCGGGCATGTGCTGACCAACTGGCAGGTGTCTTCACTGACATTTTCAACATGTCCCTGATTTGAGTCTCTAATACCAACATGTTTCAAGCAGACCACCATAGTTCCTGTGCCCAAGAACACAAAGGCAACCTGCCTAAATGACTACTGACCCGTAGCACTCACGTCCTTAGCCATTAAGTGTTTTGAAAGGCTGGTAATGGCTCACATCAACACCATTATACCAGAAACCCTAGACCCACTGCAATTTGCATACCGCCCAAACAGATCCACAGATGATGCAATCTCTATTGCACTTCACACTGCCCTTTCCCACCTGGACAAAAGGAATACTAATGTGAGAATGATATTTGTTGACTACAGCTCAGCGTTCAACACAATATTACCCTCAAAGCTCATCACTAAGCTAAGGATCCTGGGACTAAACACCTCCCTCTGCAACTGGATCCTGGACTTCCTGACGGGCCGCCCCCAGGTGGTGAGGGTAGGTAGCAACATCTTCAACACTGGAGCTCCCCAGGGGTGCGTACTCAGGCCCCTCCGTTACTCCCTGTTCACCCACGACTGCATGGCCAGGCACGACTCCAACACCATCAAGTTTGCAGACGACACAACAGTGGTAGGCCTGATCACCGACAGCGACGAGACAGCCTATAAGGAGGTGGTCAGAGACCTGGCCGGGTGGTGCCAGAATAACAACCTATCCCTCAACGTAACCAAGACTAAGGAGATGATTGTGGATGACAGAAAAAGGAGGACCGAGCAAGCCCCCATTCTCATCGACGGGGCTGTAGTGGAGCAGGTTGAGAGCTTCAAGTTCCTTGGTGTCCACATCAACAACAAACTAGAATGGTCCAAACACGCCAAGACAGTCGTGAAGAGGGCACGACAAAGTCTATTCCCCCTCAGGAAACTAAAAAGATTTGGTATGGGTCCTGAGATCCTCAAAAGGTTCTACAGCTGCAACATTGAGAGCATGGTTACATCACTGCCTGGTACGGCAATTGCTCAGCCTCTGACCGCAAGTCACTACAGAGGGTAGTGCGTATGGCCCAGTACATCACTGGGGCAAAACTGCATGCCATCCAGGACCTCTATACCAGGCGGTGTCAGAGGAAGGCCCTAAAAATTGTCAAAGACCACAACCACCCCAGTCATAGACTGTTCTCTCTGCTACCGCATGGCAAATGGTACCGGAGTGCCAATTCGCGTACAAAAAGGCTTTTTATTTTTATTACCCACAACAGTTTTTACCCACAAGCCATAAGACTCCTGAACAGGTAATCAAATGCCTACCCGGACTATTTTTGTGTGCCCCCCCAACCCCTCTTTTTACGCTACTCCTACTCTCTGTTCATCATATATGCATAGTCACTTTAACCATATCTACATGTACATACTACCTCAAATCAGCCTGACTAACCGGGGTCTGTATGTAGCCTCGCTACTTTTATAGCCTCTCTACTGTATATAGCCTGTCTTTTTACTGTTGTTTTATTTCTTTACTTACCTATTGTTCACCTAATGCCTTTTTTGCACTGTTGGTTAGAGCCTGGAATTAAGCATTTCACTGTAAGGTCTACACCTGTTGTATTCAGCGCACGTGACAAGTAAACTTTGATTTGATATGTGTATGTGTATATATACATGTGTATTTATGTATGTATATGTACAGTGGGGCAAAAAAGTATTTAGTCAGCCACCAATTGTGCAAGTTATCCCACTTAAAAAGATTAGAGAGGCCTGTAATTTTCCTCATAGGTACACTTCAAATATGACAGACAAAATGAGAAAAAAAATCCAGAAAATCACATTGTAGGATTTTTAAAGAATTTATTTGCAAATTATGGTGGAAAATAAATATTTGGTCACCTACAAACAAGCAAGATTTCTGGCTCTCACAGACCTGTAACTTCTTCTTTAAGAGGCTCCTCTGTCCTCCACTCGTTACCTGTATTAATGGCACCTGTTTGAACTTGTTATCAGTATAAAAGACACCTGTCCACAACCTCAAACAGTCACACTCCAAACTCCACTATGGCCAAGACCAAAGAGCTGTCAAAGGACACCAGAAAAAAAAATTGTAGACCTGCACCAGGCTGGGAAGACTGAATCTGCAATAGGTAAGCAGCTTGGTTTGAAGAAATCAACTGTGGGAGAAATTATTAGGAAATGGAAGACATACAAGACCACTGATAATCTCCATCGATCTGGGGCTCCACGCAAGATGTCACCCCGTGGGGTCAAAATGATCACAAGAACGGTGAGCAAAAATCCCAGAACCACACGGGGGGACCTAGTGAATGACCTGCAGAGAGCTGGGACCAAAGTAACAAAGCCTACCATCAGTAACACACTACGCCGTCAGGGACTCAAATCCTGCAGTGCCAGAATTGTCCCCCTGCTTAAGCCAGTCCAGGCCCGTCTGAAGTTTGCTAGAGAGCATTTGGATGATCCAGAAGAAGATTGGGAGAATGTCATATGGTCAGATGAAACCAAAATATAACTTTTTGGTAAAACCTCAACTCGTCGTGTTTGGAGGACAAAGATTGCTGAGTTGCATCCAAAGAACACCATACCTACTGTGAAGCATGGGGGTGGAAACATCATGCTTTGGGGCTGTTTTTCTGCAAAGGGACCAGGACGACTGATCCGTGTAAAGGAAAGAATGAATGGGGCCATGTATCGTGAGATTTTGAGTGAAAACCACCTTCCATCAGCAAGGGCATTGAAGATGAAACATGGCTGGGTCTTTCAGCATGACAATGATCCCAAACACACCGCCCGGGCAACAAAGGAGTGGCTTCGTAAGAAGCATTTCAAGGTCCTGGATAGAAAACCCCATAGAAAATCTTTGGAGGGAGTTGAAAGTCCGTGTTGCCCAGCAACAGCCCCAAAACATCACTGCTCTAGAGGAGATCTGCATGGAGGAATGGGCCAAAATACCAGCAACAGTGTGTGAAAAAAGACTTACAGAAAACGTTTGACCTCTGTCATTGCCAACAAAGGGTATATAACAAAGTATTGAGAAACTTTTGTTATTGACCAATAACAAAAATTTGCAAATTAATTAATTAAAAACCCTACAATGTGATTTTCTGGATTTTTCTCATTTTGTCTGTCGTAGTTGAAGTGTGCCTATGATGAAAATTACAGGCCTCATCTATTTAAGTGGGAGAACTTGCACAATTGGTGGCTGAGTAAATACTTCTTTGCCCCACTGTATGTATACGTGCCGTGGGGAGAACAAGTATTTGATACACTACTGATTTTGCAGGTTTTCCTACTTACAAAGCATGTAGAGGTCTAATTGTTTTAATCATAGGTACACTTCAACTGTGAGAGCTGGAATCTAAAACAAAAATCCAGAAAATCAAATTGTATGATTTTTAAGTAATTAATTAGCATTTTATTGCATGACATAAGTATTTGATCACCTACCAACCAGTAAGAATTCTGGCTCTCACAGACATGTTTGTTTTTCTTTAAGAAGCCCTCCTGTTCTCCACTCAATACCTGTATTAACGGCACCTGTTTGAACTCGTTACCTGTATAAAAGACACCTGTCCACACATTCAATCAAAAAGACTCCAACCTCTCCACAATGGCCAAGACCAGAGGGCTGTGTAAGGACATCAGGGATAAAATTGTAGACCTGCACAAGGCTGGGATGGGCTACAGGACAATAGGCAAGCAGCTTGGTGAGTAGGCAGCAACTGTTGGCACAATTATTAGAACATGGAAGAAGTTCAAGATGACGGTCAATCACCCTCGGTCTGGGGCTCCAAGCAAGATCTCACCTCGTGGGTCATCAATGATCATGGGGTTGGTGAGGGATCAGCCCAGAACTACACGGCAGGACCTGGTCAATGACCTGAAGAGAGCTGGAACGACAGTCTCAAATAAAACCATTAGTAACACACTACGCCGTCATGGTTTAAAATCCTGCAGCGCATGCAAAGTCCCCATGCTCAAGCCATCGCATGTCCAGGCCCGTCTGAAGTTTGCCAATGACCATCTGGATGATCCAGAGGAGGAGTGGGAAAAGGTCATGTGGTCTGATGAGACAAAAATAGAGCTTTTTGGTCTAAATTCCACTCGCTGTGTTTGGAGGAAGAAGAAGAATGAGTACAACCCCAAGAACACCATCCCGACCGTGAAGCATGGAGGTGGAAACATCATTATTTGGGGATGCTTTTCTGCAAAGGGGACAGGACGACTGCACGGTATTGAGGGGAGGATGGATGGGGCCATGTATCGCGAGATCTTGGCCAACAATCTCCTTCCCTCAGTAAGAGCATTGAAGATGGGTCGTGGCTGAGTCTTCCAGCATGACAACAACCCGAAACACACAGCCAGGGCAACTAAGGAGTGGCTCCGTAAGAAGCATCTCAAGGTGGCCTAGCCAATCTCCAGACCTGGACCCAATAGAAAATCTTTGGAGGGAGCTGAAAGTCCATATTGCCCAGCGACAGACCCGAAACCTGAATGATCTGGAGTAGGTCTGTATGGAGGAGTGGGCCAAAATCCCTGCTGCAGTGTGTGCAAACCTGGTCAAGAACTACAGGAAACGTATGATCTCTGTAATTGCAAACAAAGGTTTCTGTACCAAATATTAAGTTCTGCTTTTCTGATGTATCAAATACTTATGTCATGCAATAAAAATGCAAATTAATTACTTAAAAATCATACAATGTGTTTTTCTAGATTTTTGTTTTAGATTCCATCTCTCACAGTTGAAGTGTACCTATGATAAAAAAATTACAGACCTGTACATGCTTTGTAAGCATGTAAAAATACTTGTTCTCCCCACTGTATGTAGAGAGATCTCTCTCTGTGTCGATGCACCGCTGCTAAATGCATATAGGGGAAACACTGCCATGTATTAATATAATTTACTAATTAAAGGCATTTTCACACGACAGTAAAGGGAAACTCAAATCTAGCAAACAATCCATATTCTGCAATAATTTATCCTTAAAAATGACCTCTCTCTGATTTCTACCTCCCTCTGTTTCCCTCACTCCTCTGAGCAGTGTGAGCTGACATGTTTGCTGTCTCTCAGTCGTTCCCCAGGCCTCCTCTGTGACAGAATTACTCAATCAGGGCTGAGTCATAGCTCAGCTGGCGCAACAAATGACCCTTTTTGTCTTTGTCTTTGCTGGTTCAAAAAAAAGAAAGAAAAAAAAGAAGTTGTGCAAGTGTTACATACTGCCTCGTCACATGACATGTGTTTTAGTGATTGTGTGTGTGTTTTAGTGATTGTGTGTGTGTTTTTGAGACGTACGCTCCTCGTACGGCTGACTCCAGCATGGGTGCTCATTGTTCTCGTCCTGCTCTCCGCCTGAATGACCTCTGCATCTCTGCTTGGCTGCTTTTTGTGGCGGTTCTTACCCTGACTTGCTCACCAACGATGTCACATATTCAAAACTTGCACAACTCTCTGAGATGGGCTACCCCTGCTCTGTTCTGAGCTAGACAGGAAGAACTGGTCTCATATGGACCTTCATATAAGGACCTGGAGGCCACAAATAGTCTCCTGGGGCCTCATTTATCAAAGCTGCGTGCACACAAAAATGACTTTAAACCTTGCATGCGTCACTTTTCCTGCAAAGGTTGGTATTTATTCATATTGAACTTGACGGGGAAAGTGTGCGTCTCTCCATGCCCTGCTCCGACCACGCGTACGCAGAACTTCTAGTGGTTGAAGAATTGTATCGCAATCAAATATGGTTGTTTTTGGATAATGGAGGTGTTTGATGCACAGGAATTGTAATAATGGTAGGCTAATAAAACTATTAAAACGTCATGATAAAGCAGATGAATTTTCCAATGGTACGGAGGTCAGATTACATAGCCTAATATGTTAATTTGACTTTATCAGTTTAAATCATCACGACTGGTTTATTCCCGCTACCCAACAAATACAGTGAGCTACAAGAGTATTGAGAGGGTGACACATTTTTTAAATAGTTTTTGCTTTGTATTCCAGCACTTTGTATTTGAAATGATACAATGACCGAGGTTAAAGTACAGGCTGTCTGCTTTAATTTGAGGGTATTTGCCATCCATATTGTGTGAACCATTTAGAAATTACAGCACTTTAAAAAATATATATATATTTTTTTTTTACATAGTCCCCCATTTTAGGGGAGCGAAAGTTTTGGGACTAATTCACTAATGTGTGTATTAAAGTAGTCAAGTTTAGTATTTGGTCCCATATTCCTAGCATGCAATGTTTACATCAAGTTTGTGACTCTACAAACTTGTTGGATGCTTTTGCTATTTGTTTAAATTGTGTTTCAGATTATTTTGTGTCCAACAGAAATGAATGGTAAATAATGTATTGTCATTTTGGAAATAAGAACGTGTTTCTAAACACTTCTACATGAATTGTGATAAATGAGTGAAAGTTAGACTCACTAATATCGTACCCCAAGACATGCTAACATCTCACCATTACAATAACAGGGGAGGCTAGCTTTTTTGAGGGGGGGGGTGGGATATTTGTACATCTAACTTTTTAACTTATCATTATTCAGTCTTCATTCAGGATTATCAATAATCATGGTTACATGCACATTAATGTAGAAGTGTTGAAATGGTTTGGAGCAATTCCATTTACTTTTGATGCTTAAGTATATATAGATCCGTTTCGGACTGAAAACGGTGTCAATAAAGCGGTGAATTGGGAGCTTTAATTAGCAGTATATGGCCAATATACCATGGCTTAGGGCTGTTCATACCCACAACGCAACACGGAGGCCTTATTTCTAGTATAAATAGGTTACCAACGGAGTTAGAGCAGTAAAAATAAATGTTTTATCATACCTGTGTTTGTGGATGCACCGTGGCTCTCGTGTTTAATCTGCCGGGGGGCTTTTTTAAGGACAGCTCACATCAATACTAGAACCTAGTGCACTATTTTTGACTAGGGCTATGGTCAAAAGTAGGGGCACTATGTAGGGTTTAGGGTGCCATTTCGGATGCATGCTGCAATGTTCTGCTTTCTCTGCTCTCTAATGACCTAATACTTGATGACTGTCGACCAGTATTTTCCTCTCAAGTCATGTCTGAGTGAATTTATCAAATTTACTGTCATCAAACTAGGACTGATGCAACAAAAATAAATGAGTGCGTGCAAGTGTAAAGGATGGGGATTTGTAAACTCACTCCTGAGCCTGATGTATCCACTTGTTGCTAATTTGAATCCCTTTTGGTGGCGCAACTGGCTAAGGAAGTTTTAGGAGGTGGTCACATGTGTTTGGATGAAAAGGTCCCAGGCTCTAGTCTCAGTGGGAGAAAGTGGTATGGCTAGCACTGTAACATCCGCCACAAGCTAAATGCATCCAACTCTTGATAATTCAACATGTCAATGTTTTAAAATGTATCTGCTCTTATCGACAATACATTTATCTCAATCAATCCCAGGATGCTTTGGAGACGGCAGCAAGGGCAGAGGGCGGTTTGTCCCTGGAGGGTGGCGCTCCCTACATGAAAGAGCTGGAGGAGGAAGCAGTGCGGAGCAAATACCTACACAGCGTCGGCGTCCTCAAACCTATCCGCTCCACCAGCAAGTAAGCAAGCAGCACCACCACTGTTGGTACGGCCTGTAGTTGTTCTTTGTCAGGCCAAGTGGTCAGGAAAGACTGGGTCCTAGTTATAGGTGCTCTCTCACCTCAATTGAAATAGCCCTTTTTAAAATAATATTTGTCACACAGTTCTTTACAGTAACCCGGCCTAAACCACCAAAGAGCAAGCAGCAACGTGGTGGCAAGGGATAACTAAGCAGGAAATCTTGAGGGAGACTCCTCTTGCTGTACCAGTGTAGATGTTCCTCTCTCTAAATGATCTGTCCCCCACAACTCCACCCCCCCACAGGCACGAGCACCCAGTGGACAACGCGGGCCTCTTCTCCTTCATGACCTTCAACTGGCTGACCCCGTTGGCCGTGCACGCCCACCGCAAAGGCCAGCTACTGCTGGAGGACGTGTGGTCCGTGTCCCAGTTTGAGAGCTGCGAGGTTAACCACCGCAGGTCAGTACTGATCGCTGTATATACGGGGTCAAAAAGGTCACCCTTCCAAGGACAGTTTATTGAAAAATACCACGATTGTGCTTGGCCTGGGTCTCTGCCTCGGTCTTATTTCTCAACGTTATAACCGGTCTTGTTCTCGTTACACCTGAGTTTTGGTCTCAAGGTTTTCGAGATCTCGACAGTTCCAGTTTATGAACTGTGATAACCAGAATGTAGAGGAAGACCGAGACAAGGCTGAGACGGGATTTGTATCCATTTGTGGTGCCTGACTCCGGCACGACAGTTCCAGCCAGTGATTGTTGGTCGACTGTGGTTTGATCGCCTGTGTGTGCGCAGGTTGGCCGGGCTGTGGGAGGAGGAGCGCAGGGTGAAAGGGGACGAGGCCTCCCTGTGCGGTGTGGTCTGGGCCTTCTGTCGGACGCGCCTGCTTCTCACCATCCTCTGCCTCATGGTCACCCAGCTAGCCGGCTTCAGTGGCCCAGTAAGTAACACCATCTCACCCTCCCCTGGGGAGGCTTTTGTCGTTCAATAGCTCGCTCTTGCTCTCTCTCACTCTCGCTCTCTCAAATGTTATTAGCAGGGTGTGTCAATCCCCTGCCTCTGTCCCCTTCCCTCCATCAAGGCTGAGGCCTACAGGTGAGTGTGACATGTGTTAAGATTCTTCTGTCTCAATGTTAACCCTTTACACTCGTCGTGGGAATTGGCCTATATGGATGGGGCTCAATTGAAATGTTTCTTACAGAAATATGAAAAGCATAAGCATGGTAGCTATTGAAAGGGAAGAGTTTGGACCAAAGTTGAGTACACAATCTTTCACCTGACACCAGACTGAATCCAAATATGACACTGTTGATTTTATGTGCATTTAATATTTACTGTATTTTTCACCCATATTTGTTGATATCAAAGTCTGAAAAAACTCTGGTTACATTCAGTAACATGATAAGAATACACACATGACGCTTTGGATAAAAGCGTCTGCTAAATGGCATATATATTATTATATTAAGAATATTAATGGGAAAGTTGGGGAAGATGCAACATGACAAGGGTTTGAGCGAGGGGTCTAACTAGCGTTTCCAAGGGGCCACACACCTCTCCAAAGTGGGCAGTTCCTAGATGATTTCAATGCACTTTTATGACTCAAAGAATAGTATTTTTGAGCTTTCCTAAATGTGCCATTGATGACCTAGAGCAAGCACACTTATATTTATTTTGTTTGGAACACAAACCTGCATCCCTGCCATCACACAATTACTGTTGTTTACACAATCCGGGTCAGGTGGGCATCATTTGATAGCTTGTTCTGCTGGCAACATGACTAGCTAAGTTATAAAATAAGATCTTAGTGTTAGGCTTTCGCTAGGCAATTCAGAGAAACAGATGGTAATTTTAGTGTGTGTAGAAAGGAGTCAGGAGTGCATCCAGGTGTGTATTCTGCAGTGAATTTTCTCCACAATAGATAAACTTAGGCTCATTCTGTTCAGAACAACCCATGGTATGATGTCGCGTCACCTTGGAACTGCACGTCAAACATAGTCATCAAAACACTATATATGATATTGAAATGTGAAGTGCACATTTAGACTCACGGGTGTTTGGCTTGACAACAAAACGGTATTTATAATCCTCAGAGTCCTCTTAATTTACAGCATTCCCCTCACTCCGACAACTATTTTATTTGATCAAAAGTTGCGCAATTAGCGGGAGGGGTGGGGGCCAACTTCTTGTCGTGAGCGGTGCTCAAGTTCCGAGAGGCTGTCAGTCAAAACCCACACAGCGTTGGGAAGCTCCGACGTCATTTATAAACTGGGTGGTTCAAGGCCTGAATGTGAATGCTGATTGACTGACAGCCATGGTTTACGGTCTGATATACCACGGCTGTCAGCCAATCAGCATTCAGGGCTCGAACCACCCAGTTTATAAATGCCGTAAAGGTTATGACAAAACATTTATTTTTACTGCTCTAATTACATTGGTAACCAGTTAATAATAGGAAAAAGGCACCTCATGAGTTTGTGGTATATGGCCAATATACCACGGCTAAGGGCTGTGTCCAGTTACTGTACAGCCACTGCGTTCCAATTTAGGTGCTTAACAGTGTCCAACTCTGCCATTTTCAACCCGTATACGGTTATGAGTGTAAAGGGCTACACTGGGCTCTTAAAATTGCCTTACTGACGACTCATTCGAAACAAATGAACTGGATACTGGAGGAGAGTTATTGGGTAGGGTATTGTTTTTGTGTTTTTACCAGTCCCACTCAGTTTCTTTTTGATTCAATGGTGGCATCTTGGATCCATTGTGTGGCTTAAGGAGATGTTAAGGAAATGTTCTGGGTTATGGAAATTGTGAATCTTTGTTCTCTAGTTAACAACACCTAGTCAGAAACTGTACTCCTGTCTGTCACCATCTGGAGGGTCTATGTGAATAGATAGATGACACTTGTTGCAATTGTCCATCCTATAGCTGTTTTTTAATGTTATTCTGGTATTTGTAGGACTGTCCTAGATGAGAACAGGTGCTTTAGAGGGAAGGGTTGTGTTCATTAGGTACCAAATGGAAGAAAACAGAGAAACAGGGAGGGACTACCTGGACTTGCCCAATAAGAAATGCTAATTTTAGTTTTCTGTTGCAAAGCGCTTTCTGTTGCGTGTCCTAATGAACACGACCCAGGTGTTAGGGTTAATCAGTTCCATTTTTCCTAGGATAGCCTCTGTCATCCTCCTCTCTTCCACAGGGAACACAGTAAGCCGTCTCTACCTCTGTGCTGTGAAGGGTTGCTAAATTCTGAAACTGAATTTTCATGAAAACCTAGGAACTTTGGGAAAGTTTCAGGAATTATGCAACCCAACTACTGTCTCATCTGCTCTTACTACAGCAGCACAGCAACACACCTGTGTCTCTCACCCAGGTTAAATCAACCCAGCTAGCACAGAACGTTCCTGTAACGTTTCCTCGTGGTTCTCCTTTGGTAATTAGAAAAATAATTTGCCTACAACGTTTTGGTAACGTTATGTTGGCTCAGAAACCTTCCCACAACCTCGTTTTTTTTCCTTCCTAGAACGTAAACCAAAATTTGTTTGCTGGGAAGATAATATGGATGGGCAGTTAGGGGTGGGGTGAGGGCATGGCATACAAGTGTTTGTGCTCACTGCTCCCCCCATGCAAGGTGGCGTGTGACAGAGGCTGTTCTTCAGATTCCACAGGGTGTCCGTTTAAACCCCTCGGCGAGAAATAGAGAATGAAGCGGGCAGAGACCCTGGGGGAAGAAAGCTGGAGAGGTAAGGGCATGTTTCTCATGCAGGGATGGATCAAAGCTATCTTTCTCTGAAACGCTTTTGTCTCTCGCTCTCTCTTGCTCTCTCTCTTTCTCTTTTTCTCTCTCTTTCGCTCGCTCGCTCTCGCTCGCTCGCTCTTGCTCTCTCTCTCCCTCATATAAAAATGTATTCATAAAAATAGTTGATAGGTTACCACAATGCACTGTAAAATGCTGTTTGATGTTAACATTGTTTTTATTTTGATGTTTATTTCCAATGTCCAATGCTGTTTTTTTTTTATTGCTGATAAAAAATCTACTGTTAACCTGAAACATTCACCCAAATGATCAGTCAGACTTTCATATTAGTGTCCCGGTTTTCCCCTTAAATGTGAGGTGTTGTTGGACTGTTTAACCTCTCAGGCTAGGGGGGGGGGGGTGTGTGAAAAAAGTACTTAACTTGTATCAACAGACTCTACCTCTCACTAAAAGCCTTGTTGGCCTGGTCCGCTGTTGGAACACAATTCCTGTAGGATCAGTGCCAGTGAGGCTAGGGAAGAGGGGCTTCGGCCTTCCTCCTCTCTGGATCTTTGGACAATGACCTAAGGGGAGACGCAACTAAATATGAGATGTCACTTATCTCAACCCAGAGGACTAGAAACGTAAATAAATATAAAAAAAACTGAGGCTGAACCTTACAAAAGACTCTGTTGACCTGAACCTGTTCCTCTCATGTGAATTGCCATTTGTTACTCTTTCCTGTTGGATCTGATCAGCTAATTATTATTTTTACACGAGTGCTGTTTGTGCAATTAAAAAAAAATAGTTTACACGGTTTCTTTTTGCCTATTTCAATAAAACATGCATTTATCAACAATGTAGGTTTGCTGACACTCCCTGTTTGTGGACTCATTCACTTTACTGTGGAATTGATTGTTGGTCCATCGTATGTGTGTGCGAGATTCAACACTTTTCCCCCCTATTCGTTATGCTTTGTCGCTCTCCGTCTGTATAGTCTGCTGCCGTTAACTTCCAGACCTTTTAAGCATAACTGAATGGCCCCATACCCACTGTGACTGTAGGTATAATGTCTGAAGGTATCATAACTGAATGGCCCCATACCCGCTGTGACTGTAGGTATAATGTCTGAAGGTATCATAACTGAATGGCCCCATACCCCTGTGACTGTAGGTATAATGTCTGAAGGTATCATAACTGAATGGCCCCATACCCACTGTGACTGTAGGTATAATGTCTGAAGGTATCATAACTGAATGGCCCCATACCCGCTGTGACTGTAGGTATAATGTCTGAAGGTATCATAACTGAATGGCCCCATACCCGCTGTGACTGTAGGTATAATGTCTGAAGGTAATCATAACTGAATGGCCCCATACCCACTGTGACTGTAGGTATAATGTCTGAAGGTATCATAACTGAATGGCCCCATACCCGCTGTGACTGTAGGTATAATGTCTGAAGGTATCATAACTGAATGGCCCCATACCCGCTGTGACTGTAGGTATAATGTCTGAAGGTATCATAACTGAATGTTTGTATCCGCTTTTACATGATGATGCAAACAATAGGAAATGATATGCTGGAATGGGATTCTGTGTCTGTGCCAAAAAACAGCCGTGTCAAAATCTTTCACTGTTTCTCTCGTTCTCTTTTAAAGGATCTTATCAAAATCTTAGTAAAAGGACAACAGAGGTAAAGGGTGAGAGCTGAAACTAAAGGAAAATTGTATTCTATCTCAAATCAGTAGAGCCTCTTCAGATGATTATCGGTAGTCATGGCATGACGGCTTTAGCTAGTCTTGATTTAGTAGATGTCCATGATAATAGTGGTGGTTATGTAGATGTCTCTTGGACATGGTACTGCTGTCAGTCATGTGGCCTGTGCTCTCATCTTTCCCTCTCCTCATCCCCGTCCTCTCCTGCCCTCTCTTCTCCTGCTAGGCCTTTGTGGTGAAGCGGCTGTTGGAGTACACAGAGCAGGCGGAGCCCGACCTGCCCTACGGCCTGCTGCTGGTCGTGGGGCTGCTATGCACCGAGCTGGTCCGCTCCTGGTCACTGGCGCTCACCTGGGCCCTCAACTACCGCACAGGCACCCGCCTGCGGGGAGCCATCCTCACCATGGCCTTCCACAAGATCCTGCGGCTCCGCAGCATCCGAGACAAATCCATGGGACAGGTGAGATCACCAGACAGGGTTCACGCAAATGTTTTTTCTTTAAGAGAACTGGGCAGGTGAGATGGGGTGGGGGGGAAATGGGTGAGATAATGGTCAGCCTCACAATAATGCTAGCTCCCATTTAGACTAAGCCGTGTTTCGGGTTTTCAGATGTTGCTTATCGTTAGTGTGACTGAGAAAGTGCCAAGCACTCCTTTTATTGTATTTGAGACACACCTTTAATACAATGCTAGCAAGGACAAAACAGTCTGCTGTTGTTGCCAAAACACATGATTTGCAACACAGTACATGTTCATGCAGAGTAAGAGATAAAGATGGTGTAGTTCTGTACTGCTGTAAAGTGTCTCTCGCTTTCTCTGTTGCTCTCTCTGCAGTTGATCAACATGTGTTCTAATGACGGCCAGCGGATGTTTGAGGCGGCGGCTGTGGGCAGTCTGCTGGCAGGCGGGCCTCTTATTGCTGTGCTGGGGATGGGCTTCAACCTGGCTATCCTGGGGCCCACCTCCTTACTGGGCTCTGCAGTCTTTATCCTCTTCTACCCTGCTATGGTGAGCAGCCCACTTGCATACATACAGTACCAGTCAAACGTTTGGACACACCTACTCATTCCAGGGTTTTTCTTTATTTTTACTATTTTCTACGTTGTAGAATAATAGTGAAGACATCAAGTAGAAAATAGTAAAAAAATAAAGGGAAAACCCTTGAATGAGTAGGTGTGTCCAAACATTTGACTGGTCCTCTACATGCATGCAGACTTGGATATTAACAAACACAAAAACACACACACAGAACAGTGAAAAGACAACCTTTCTCTGTGTTCCCTGCTGCAGATGTTCAGTTCGAGGCTGACGGCCTACTTCAGGAGGAAGGGCGTGGCCGTGACGGACCGCCGGGTCCAGAAGATGAACGAGATACTCAACTACATCAAATTCATCAAGATGTATGCCTGGGTCAAGGCCTTCTCCCAGGATGTGCGCAGTAAGTGCCATGTGTGAGATTTAATTGAACAATTAGCTGGTTGATTAATTACTGACTGAATGACGAGTGGTATTCCATGTAAACTTTTTCGCAGAATATCAGATGTGATCTGGTGTTTTAATCTTGGGTCAATGTTCTTAGATAAAGACTAGTGACTGACGGACTGGCTGGCTGACTCATTGGGCGCATTCGAGCTGTTAAGTTTTGTGAAGTCTGTGCCCAACGTTGGTCACCGCCTTGCAAAGTTGCGTTGCATTATGGGGATAAACAATTAGCAAAATGTACCTCTCCTGTCGACTTCCATCTGTAGTCGTATGCATGGGATACGACCATTATTTTACTGACTGACTGATTTATTGTTTGACTGGCTTGCTGGCTCGTTGATGAGTGACTGACTGAGTCATTGTTTGATTGACTGACTAACTGATTCATTGATTGGCTGGCTGTCTTATTCATTGGCTGGCTGGTTGGATGACTGACGGACTCGTTGTTTGACTGACTGACCCGTTGTTTGACTGACTGACCCGTTGTTTGACTGACGGACCCGTTGTTTGACTGACGGACCCGTTGTTTGACTGACGGACCCGTTGTTTGACTGACGGACCCGTTGTTTGACTGACGGACCCGTTGTTTGACTGACGGACCCGTTGTTTGACTGACGGACCCGTTGTTTGACTGACGGACCCGTTGTTTGACTGACGGACCCGTTGTTTGACTGACGGACCCGTTGTTTGACTGACGGACCCGTTGTTTGACTGACGGACCCGTTATTTGCCCCTGACGGACCCGTTGTTTGACTGACGGACCCGTTGTTTGACTCAGACGGACCAGTGGGCGTTGTTTGACTGACGGACCCGTTGTTTGACTGTTCTCCACTCCATGTTGTTTGACTGACGGACCCGTTGTTTGACTCTGGACCCAGATTGACTCCCAAATGGACCCGTTGTTTGACTAGACTTGACCAGGGCGTTACTTTGGTGACTGACGGACCCGTTGTTTGACTAGACGGACCCAGTAGATCTGTTTGACTGCACGGACCCGTTGTTTGACTGACGGACCCGTTGTTTGACTGACGGACCCGTTGTTTGACTCCCACGGACAGCAACATTATGAACTGACGGACCCGTTGTTTGACTGGGACGGACCCGTTGCCAGTTGGACGGACCCGTTGTTTGACTGACGGATTTGTTGTTTGAATGACGGACCCGTTGTTTGACTGAAACAAATCATGGACCCGTTGATCTTTCTTCCCCTGCATTTACAGTGGTGACGGACCCGTTGTTTGACTGACGGACCCGTTGTTTGACTGTCGGACCCGTAGTTTGGACTGAGGTTCGGACCCGTTTTTTGACTTTGTCGGCTGTCCCGTTTGTTTGACTGTCTTGTTTGGACCCGTTGTTTGGACTGACTTGTTTGGACTCGTTGTTTGACTGACTGTCTCGTTGTTTGACTGACTGACTCGCTGTTTGTTTGACTGACTCGTTGTTTGACTGACTGACTCGTTGTTTGACTGACTGGACTCGTTGTTTGACTGTCTGTCTCGTTGTTTGACTGACTGACTGTCGTTGTTTGACTGACTGTCTCGTTGTTTGACTGACTGACTCGTTGTTTGACTGACTGTCTCGTTGTTTGACTGACTGTCTTGTTGTTTGACTGACTGTCTGTCGTTGTTTGACTGTCTTGTTTGACTCGTTGTTTGACTGACTGACTCGTTGTTTGGACTGACTGACTCGTTTGTTTGTCTTGACTGACTCGTTGTTTGACAGACTGACTCGTTGTTTGACAGACTGACTCGTTGTTTGACAGACTGTCTTGTTTCGTTGTTTGACAGACTGTCTTGTTCGTTGTTTGACAGACTGTCTTGTTCGTTGTTTGACAGACTGATTCGTTGTTTGACAGACTGACTCGTTGTTTGACAGACTGACTCGTTGTTTGACAGACTGATGTCGTTGTTTGACAGACTGACTCGTTGTTTGACAGACTGTTCGCCGTTGTTTGACAGACTGACTCGTTGTTTGACAGACTGACTCGTTGTTTGACAGACTGACTCGTTGTTTGACAGACTGACTCGTTGTTTGACAGACTGACTCGTTGTTTGACAGACTGCTCGTTGTTTGTCAGACTTGTTTGTCTGTCGTTGTTTGACAGACTGTCTCGTCTTGTTTGACAGACTGTCTTGTTTGTTCGCTGACAGACGGACTAACTCATTGATTGTCTGACTGACTGATATATTTGCCCCTGCAGGGATTCGAGAGGAGGAGCGCATCATCCTAGAGAGGACTGGCTACTTCCAGAGCATCACAGTGGGCGTGGCTCCCATCGTCGTGGTGATCGCCAGTGTTGCCACGTTCTCCACTCACATGTTGCTGGGCTACGACCTCACCGCCGCTCAGGTAGCTTCCAGGTCTCTGGTCCAACCCCAGATTGCCTCCCAAATGGCATCCTATTCCCTATTTAGTGCACTAGACTTGACCAGGGCTTTACTTTGGTGCACTAAATAGGGAATAAGGTACCGTTTGATTCTCCCTAGACACTCCAGTAGATCTGAGAGTATTGAAAGCAACACTCCAACCCTGCCAGTGAGAAGAAAGGCATGTTGAGGTGATGACCATATTGCTTGATACAGCCAACATTTTCACCTCCCAAGTACAGCAACATTATGAACAGGGGGGGGTTATGTTCTTTGGTAGTTGGGTTGTTGAACCCGTTAAGCCAGTAGGGGGAGGGGGAGTGTTCTCCAGGACAGGATTTGATGGATGATTTGAATGACAGAAGCTGGTCAACCAGGTCTCTGCACTACTGAAACAAATCATGGACGGTATTGGATCTTTCTTCCCCTCGCAGGCATTTACAGTGGTGACTGTTTTCAACGCCATGACCTTTGCCTTGAAGGTCACCCCTTTCTCTGTCAAGTCCCTGTCAGAAGCATCAGTAGCCATGGAGAGGTTCAAGGTAAGATCTCTCCCCTTTTCTTTCTTTGTCTGTCGCTGTCTTGTCTGTCGCTGTCTTGTTTGTCTGTCGCTGTCTTGTTTGTCTGTCGCTGTCTTGTTTGTCTGTCGCTGTCTTGTTTGGATGTCGCTGTCTTGTTTGGATGTCGCTGTCTTGTTTGGATGTCGCTGTCTTGTTTGGATGTCGCTGTCTGTTCGCCTGTCGCTGTCTGTTTGCCTGTCGCTGTCTGTTTGTCTGTCGCTGTCTATTCGTCTGTCGCTGTCTATTCGGCTGTCGCTGTCTGTTCGTCTGTCGCTGTCTTGTTTGTCTGTCGCTGTCTTGTTTGTCTGTCGCTGTCTATTCGTCTGTCGCTGTCTGTTTGTCTGTCGCTGTCTTGTTTGTCTGTCGCTGTCTTGTTTGTCTGTCGCTGTCTTGTTTGTTTGTCGCTGTCTTGTTTGTCTGTCGCTGTCTTGTTTGTCTGTCGCTGTCTTGTTTGTCTGTCGCTGTCTATTCGCCTGTCGCTGTCTATTCGCCTGTCGCTGTCTATTCGCCTGTCGCTGTCTATTCGCCTGTCGCTGTCTATTCGCCTGTCGCTGTCTGTTTGTCTGTTCTGTCGCTGTCTTGTTTGTCTGTCGCTGTCTATGTCGCTGTCTGTCGCTGTCTGTTTTCTGTCGCTGTCTTGTTTGTCTGTCGCTGTCTATTCGGCTGTCGCTGTCTATTTGTCTGTCGCTGTCTTGTTTGTCTGTCGCTGTCTTGTTTGGCTGTCGCTGTCTTGTTTGGCTGTCGCTGTCTATTCGTCTGTCGCTGTCTATTCGTCTGTCGCTGTCTATTCGTCTGTCGCTGTCTATTCGTCTGTCGCTGTCTTGTTTCTGTCGCTGTCTTGTTTGTCTGTCGCTGTCTATTCGGCTGTCGCTGTCTTGTTTGTCTGTCGCTGTCTTGTTTGTCTGTCGCTGTCTTGTTTGTCTGTCGCTGTCTATTCGGCTGTCGCTGTCTTGTTTGTCTGTCGCTGTCTTGTTTGGCTGTCGCTGTCTAGTTTGTCTGTCGCTGTCTTGTTTGGCTGTCGCTGTCTTTTTGTCTGTCGCTGTCTTGTTTGGCTGTCGCTGTCTTGTTTGGCTGTCGCTGTCTATTCGTCTGTCGCTGTCTTGTTTGTCTGTCGCTGTCTTGTTTGTCTGTCGCTGTCTTGTTTGTCTGTCGCTGTCTTGTTTGTCTCGCTGTCTTGTTTGTCGCTGTCTTGTTTGTCGCTGTCTATTCGTCTGTCGCTGTCTATTCGCCTGTCGCTGTCTATTCGCCTGTCGCTGTATTGTTTGCCTGTCGCTGTCTATTCGCCTGTCGCTGTCTATTCGCCTGTCGCTGTCTATTCTGCTGTCGCTGTCTATTCTGCTGTCGCTGTATTGTTTGTCAGTCACTGTCTTGTTTGTCTGTCGCTGTCTTGTTTCTGTCACTGTCTTGTTTTTCTGTCGCTGTCTATTCGGCTGTCTTGTTTGTCTGTCGCTGTCTATTCTGCTGTCACTCTATTTGTCTGCCACTGCCTGTTTGGCTGTCGCTGTCTTGTTTGGCTGTTGCTGTCTTGTTTGGCTGTCGCTGTCTATTCGGCTGTCGCTGTCTATTCGTCTGTCGCTGTCTATTCGTCTGTCGCTGTCTTGTTTCTGTCACTGTCTTGTTTGTCTGTCGCTGTCTATTCGGCTGTCACTGTCTTGTTTGTCTGTCGCTGTCTTGTTTCTGTCGCTGTCTTGTTTGTCTGTCGCTGTCTTGTTTGTCTGTCGCTGTCTTGTTTGTCTGTCGCTGTCTTGTTTGTCTGTCGCTGTCTTGTTTGTCTGTCGCTGTCTTGTTTGTCTGTCGCTGTCTTGTTTGTCTGTCGCTGTCTTGTTTGTCTGTCGCTGTCTTGTTTGTCTGTCGCTGTCTTGTTTGTCTGTCGCTGTCTTGTTTGTCTGTCGCTGTCTTGTTTGTCTGTCGCTGTCTTGTTTGTCTGTCGCTGTCTTGTTTCTGTCGCTGTCTTGTTTGGCTGTCGCTGTCTATTTTTCTGTCGCTGTCTTGTTTGTCTGTCGCTGTCTTGTTTGTCTGTCGCTGTCTATTCGGCTGTCGCTGTCTTGTTTGTCTGTCGCTGTCTTGTTTGTCTGTCGCTGTCTTGTTTGTCTGTCGCTGTCTTGTTTGTCTGTCGCTGTCTTGTTTGTCTGTCGCTGTCTTGTTTGTCTGTCGCTGTCTTGTTTGTCTGTCGCTGTCTTGTTTGTCTGTCGCTGTCTATTCTGCTGTCACTCTGTTTGTCTGCCACTGCCTGTTTGTCTGGCGCTGTCTGTTCATTTGGCTCTGTGTGGTATGTGAGTGTCTGTTGGTCTGGTTGGCTCTGTGGAATATAAGTGGCGTGTGTTTGAGTCTGGGTATGTTGGCAGGACAGTGTTTGTCCTGGACCAGGAAGGGGCTGTGTTTCTCCTAATCCCCCTCTCGATCCTCTGAGAAACACACACACACCCACATTAATTCATAATACACATTCACAGACACACAGCAATTTAGCACCTCCCTGAACTATGGGCAGGGGGCGATGCGGTGCCAAGCGGCTCTAGATGCAGTGGAAAGAAAGAGTTTTACATAAACCAAATAGATAGGTTTGAACTGCTTGAACCTTTACATCAATGACCTTGACATTGTCATCATGACTAGACTCCTACATGCATTTGAGCCTGTACTGTGTGTGTTTGTTCTGACACCTCTCTCCTCTCTCCCTGGCCTACTAAAGCCTGTACTGTGTGTGTGTGTTTGTTCTCGGACACCTCTCTCATCTCCCTGGCCTACCAGAGCCTGTACTGTGTGTGCTTGTTCTGACACCTCTCTCATCTCTCCCTGGCCTACCAGAGCCTGTTCCTGATGGCGGAGGTGGAGATGATCCGGGACAAGCCCCTGAACCCCCAGGTTGCCGTGGAGATGATGGGCGCCAGCTTAGCTTGGGAGACGGCGGGTCACAGTGCCCAGCCTACGCCCCGCGGCACCCCCTCTGTTGGCTCCACCCAGAGGCACGGGCGCCGGAGGCCCGCCCAGGAGGACGAGGCAGGGGAGCAGGCAGGGCGTCTGCTGAAGGTGGGGGAGATCCCTCCCATCCCCTCCGTCAGCCAGCGACTGCAGAGGACCCTGCACTGTGTGGACCTCACCGTTCGGCAGGTAGCTAACTAGCCGTGGGACGGGAGTGTATGGTTGTGAAAGGACAGATAACATTTCACGTACAGTAGTACACAGTGCACACATTCAGGGGTTTGAAGCAGGTGGTGGAGGTCAAAGAATATGGGATGCGTCCCATTTGCTACCCTATATAGTGCACTTCTTTTGACCAAGGCCCGTATAGTAGGTGGGGTATAGTGTGCCATTTGGGATGCATCCCATGTTCAGCAAAAAGTGAAATAAGACCGTGGTCTTTGTATCTATGTGTGGTTGAAAGGCCAATGGGCTGTACAGTTTGAAGAGTTATTGTGGTTAACTGACCAGGGAAAATTCAGGTCTCTATTTATAGGCTAAAACTAGGGGTAAGAAAACATCATAAACTTGAGTTAGTTTTATTGTGCACTGTGATTCATCTTTTCACTGCCAATGTGTACATTGTGTTAAGAACATGTTTTAAGTATCTCTATATTTCTGTTAATACGGCGCTATCACTCTGTCAAGAGTGCGCCTGCGCAGAAAGTTTGGTTGTCAATGGACCTAGCCTTGAGTGGGATGGCTACCTTGTAGTGTGTTCATACGGTATAGTACACTTTGTTAAACTGGAACCTTGTCGTTGTGTCATTTCGAGGTAACACATTGTACAACACAAATATCCACCATACTACCCTGTGTCTCCAGGGGAAGCTGACTGGGATCTGTGGAAGCGTGGGCAGTGGGAAGACCTCTCTGATCTCTGCCATCCTTGGACAGGTAAGATGCGTCTAATAGGCCTGCTACACTGGACGTGTCATTTTTGCAGAGCGTTTAGGCGCCCCTATTCATTCAAATGAAACCTGGCTGTAAGCAGGACAGTTCCGTGAGAGGCTCGAGCTGCTCAGCGTAAAATTGCGCTCCGGTTCTATGTTTAAGAATCCGACGGTGCAGCTCACGTCTGAGAGAACACGGCAAACGATAAACGTACTGTTTTAGCAACGGCCCCCTGTTGTAAGAAATATGGTGTAAACTCTTGTTGGCCCATGAGTACACCAATTTAATAACAGGCACACACTGCAGCCCCTGTGGCCCTCCCTTACTCTATAGACACCCTCTGACGAAGCTGGATGATGCCCTGGGGCATGTTGGAGAGGGTGCAACTTTACTGAACGTTATACGTAACTGTGTTATGTAGAGCACAAGATTGCCTTGTCCGGTAGACTGGGGAATTGTTGGCTCTATCGTTCACATTTCTATTTGTACGTTTCACTTCACTCAATACAACCCCCGGGTGTGAATGGTTTTAGGGTGAAGTTGCCCCTAGATGCTGATCTGGGGTCAGTTTTGCATTTGCCCCACTAATGATTAAGGTTCAAATTAGTGGAGTGGAAGCTGATCCTAGATCTGTACCTAGGGGCAAACTTCACCGCGGAGCAAGTGAGTGATTGGCGGATGACCTGTAGTGACCTGTGACCTTTATGACCTTTAGATGACCCTGCTGGAGGGCAAGGTGGCCGTGAACGGGGACTTTGCATATGTGGCCCAGCAGGCCTGGATCCTCAATGCCACGCTCAGGGACAACATCCTCTTTGGGAAAGAGTACGAGGAGGAAAGGTAACGGAACAGTTCTTTTTTTTTTGGGGGGTTCAAGTACATCTTTATTTCATTGAAGTAGGACAGTGAAGAGGAGACCAGAAAGCTCAGTGAGTTTGCGAGTCAAAAGGGCAGGAGGGTCGGATTCAAACCCATGCCTACACTGGTAGCCTAGGCTGCCTGCACATGGGTACTGGGCTCCACAGCACTAACCACTGGTGCACACAGGCCACAGGAATGATACTACTGTGAGAATCGATTGGATTCATGTACATAGTGATTTCTAAGGCGCTCCTCTACTACCCAATGTCGCTCTGAAGTATAATTCCACTGTGTATTTTCCAGGTTCCAGGCTGTTCTGAGTGCATGCTGTCTGAGACCTGACCTGGCTATCCTGCCCAACGCCGATCTGACTGAGGTGAGCATTATGAATTGTTTATCCACCATGGAAATACTACTTTGGGATTTATTTTGTCTAGATGAGAAAAAGTGTTATAGTCCGTACTAAGGCTGTTGTGGCGGTCATGACATTTTGTCACAGTAATTCATTGAATTAAATTAATATCAACACGTTTAGCATCTCCAGGCATTCAGGCCTCATACAAGCCACTAATGAGGGCCTTTTGGAACATCTATATATTTTTTTAAAAGTCTAATAAATCCATTTAATATAAACCATCACACTAAATCCATTATTTATTTTAGGCAGATCTAAAGAAACATGATATGAGGACAATGTGTTTTAGAAGAACAGAATATGAGTTGACTGTATGTTGTCTGGCTATGTGCCATGCTGTAGGCTAGTTAATTTAGCAGATAGGATATACTTATAAGTCCCGTGCCATTATTTTATATTATATGATTTTATAATAAGAAGAATATACTTGAACTCAGCTAAATAAAATAGAAAGGATATTTGTCCCATTCCGGGAGCGAGTAGGCATATGAAGTGGCTGTGTTGAGTGTAAAAGTGATCATTTGAAACAAGTCCTATATGCTAGATTTAGAGTTATTTGGCAACTTTAGTGAATGATACAAACCTTAGAATGACTTAGAAATCAAAATATATATATGGGTCTTTCTATAAACTAGGACACCATTGAGGATTTTCCTACACTGGACCACTTGTTACAACTGTTGATAAGTCATTGATAATAATCTGCAAATGTTTTTCATGTAATTACAATAAAATAGGGGGGTCATAGCTTTGTATATTCAATACAATTCACAAGTTGATTTAAAACCTATGTTTAAGCTTTTATCATGCTTGGTATCCTGATTTGTCCAAAGAGGCAACTGGCCTTCTAGGCAGAGTTACTCTGGCCAGTGTCTGTTCTTTTTCCCCATTTTAATCTTATATTTTTATTGGCCAGAGATATGGCTTTTTCTTTGCAACTCTGCCTAGAAGGCCGGTGTAGTGTCTTGGCTCTTATTACTTATTTATATAATAAGAAAGACTCTGAATACAAGAAATTGAACTGGAGCTTCACATTTACTAAAACGAGTTAGTAGCAGAATAACATAATAACAACACTGCGCATGACCACGGGTGATCCATCCTTAAAGGGGACATCAGTAATTAACAGAACATATCATTCCTTCTCTTATACAACCAGAGTTACTTTTACCAAACCACAACTGAAACATTTCACAGAACTTGTTGTAGTTATTTTGCATCTTTTGATTTGAACTTGAACAGTTAGTTTTTGTTTGTTTGTTTGTTTATAAGTCCAGTCTGTCTGGTGGACGGTGCCTTCGTTCTGGGCAGTGCCTCGGATTGTCTGGAGGCTCCTGAACATCCTCAGTGGGTGCTTGTTCCATTATAGCGTCTGCTATAGCAGCACCTTCATCAACACGTTCCCTTCTTTCAGCCTGGGGTCTCTCTACTGCCCCACCGTCCTCTACAGTTCCTTGTGTGTCACTCTCGGGAGCTCTCTGTGCCTGTTCTCTCTCGATTGTTGTGCTGTTTTCTGTGGAATGCATTTGGTTAATGTGACGCCGCCACATCATGTCTGGGCTCACTTGAACCTGGTAAGTTCTGGGTCCCGTTTGTGTGTGTACGGTCCCTCTTGCCCATTTCCCTCTTCTGTAGTCTCGCAACATCACTTCCTGTTCTGTTTGGAGATGGCGCTCCCGGCCACCGGAGAGCATCTTGGCCTCATGATGTCCAGCTGTGTGCGGAGAGGCCTCCCAAACATCAGTGCGGCTGGGCTTTCATTAGTCGCGGGGTGTTTCGGTAGGAGTCCAGGAACTTGGCCAGTTTTGTTTGCAAAGTCCCTTCGTCTCATTTTGCTGCTCGGAGTCCTTGCTTTAGGGTTTGCACAAAGCTTTCTGCCAGCCCATTGGTGGCAGGGTGGTACGGAGCTGAGGTTGAGTGTTTGATTCCATTTACTGACATGAATCTTGTAAACTCGTCACTTACAAAAGCTTATGCGTTGTCACTTACCAGCTGCAGCGGCAATCCGAAGTGTGCAAACGTTGTTCTGAGACACTCTATCGTCTGAGCTGAGGTGCAGGAGTCAGTGCAAAACACCTCTGGCCAGTTGGAATGGGCATCAACTATAACCAGAAACATGTGCTTTTCAAAGGGACCAGCGTAGTCCACATGAATTCTCTGCCATGGCTCTGCGGGCCATTCCCATGGGTGGACTGGGACAGGACATGTGGAGGGTTCCAAACTTCACCATGTTTTCTATCTGTTGATCCAGACCTGGCCACCAGAAGTGGCTCCTCGCGAGCAGCTTCATTTTGACAATTTCAACATGACCTTCATGTAGTTGCTGCAAAACCTGATGTTGGCATTTCTGGGGTATCATGACTCTCATTCCCCACATCAAACATCCTTGGTACGTTGTAATTTAGTTTCTCCGCTGGAAATACGGAGTCAGCTCCTTTCTGCCAGTAGCTGACCATCCTGACATGGTGTAGGTGTACACTTTTGACAAGTGTACAGTTTGATAACTGTGCTTGTGACCGGTAGTGCCTCGAGCTGAGCGGTATGGAAAATGTCCACTGCATCCACACTCCTTTGTCTTTCTCTTGTACACGCCGGTCTGGATAATCCATCTGCATTTCCGTGGAGGGACGACGGCTTAAACTCAATGTCATACATACGACTGGCAAGGAACAAGGCGTATCGCTGTAACCTGGCTGCTGTCAATGCCGGAATGCTGTTCTTTGGACTGAAAATGGAAAGCAACGGCTGGTGATCCGTAACCAGTGTGAAACGCTTGCCATACACAGTGGGGCAAAAAAGTATTTAGTCAGCCACCAATTGTGCAAGTTCTCCCACTTAAAAAGATGAGAGAGGCCTGTAATTTTCATCATAGGTATACTTCAACTATGACAGACAAAATGAGATAAACAAATCCAGAAAATCACATTTTAGGATTTTTTATTAATCTATTTGCAAATTATGGTGGAAAATAAGTAGCGCGCATCCAACCCGGAAGCCAGCCACACCAATGTGTCGGAGGAAACACCGGCGACCTTGGTTAGTGCACTGCGCCTGGCCCGCCACAGGAGTCGCTAGTGCATGATGAGGATATCCCTACCGGCCAAACCCTCCCTAACCCAGACGACGCTAGGCCAATTGTGCTTCGCCCCACGGACCTCCCGGTCGCGGCCGACTGCGACAGAGCCTGGGCGCGAACCCAGAGTCTCTGGTGGCACAGCTAGTGGTGCGATGCAGTGTCCTGGACCACTGCGCCACCCGGGAGGCCAACTTCCTCTCTTTCTATGAGCTCCATCTGCATTTGTGATGCACACTGCAGGTAATCATCCTCGTCGCCATTGTAGTGTCTTAGCTCTTATTACTTATTTATATAATAAGAAAGACTGAATAAGAATAAGAAATTTAACTGGAGCTTCACATTTTCTAGAAGGAGTTAGTACCAGAATAACATAGAACAACACTGCGCATGACGAAGTGTTTCTTCCTTAAAGGGGACATCAGTCATTAACAGAACATAACAGCCGGCATCCCGGAGTCGCCTCTTCACTATTGACGTTGATACTGGTGTTTTGTGGGTACTATTTAATGAAGCTGACAGTTGAGGACTTGTGAGGAATCTGTTTCTCAAACTAGACACTAATGTACTTGTCCTCTTGCTCAGTTGTGCACCAGGGCCTCCCACTCCTCTTTCTGTTCTGGTTAGGGCCAGTTTGTGCTGTTCTGTGAAGGGAGTAGTACACAGCATGTGTACGAGAGCTTCAGTTTCTTGGCAATTTCTCGCATGGAATAGCCTTAATTTCTCAGAACAAGAATAGACTACTGAGTTTCAGAAGAAAGGTCTTTGTTTCTGGCCATTCTGAGCATGTAATCGTACCCACAAATGCTGATGCTCCAGATACTCAACTTGTCTAAATGAGGCCAGTTTTATTGCTTCTTTAATCAGAAGTTTTCAGCTGTGCTAACATAATTGCAAAAGGGTTTTCTAATGATCAATTAGCCTTTTTAAAATGATAAACTTGGATTAGCTAACACAAGGTGCCATTGGAACAGAGGAGTGATGATTGCTGATAATGGGCCTCTGTATGCCTATTTAGATATGGACACGTGGATTTTTACTGCGGTCATGACTCATGTGGCTGGTGTGGAGGTAATCCTGTCACCGCAACAGCCCTAGTCCGTACTTAGAAATGTCACAAAGTGTTGTTTTTCACTGCATCAGGATAGCATACACATACGTTTTGGCTTAACAGTGTTCAGTGTGTAGGTTCAACATTTAAACAGCATTTATATGGAACACAATTGAGCAACAGGTGCTTCAATCAAGGTAGTTGCCAGTCAGGGATGTTGGCTGTACTCAATATTGTTTTTAAAGGATGTAATATTATCTTCAACTGGAGCACCTTCATAAGGGCGGAGTGGGACAAGAATCTGGCCCTGACATTTTATCCACAACAGCCCACATCACTGCACGCGCTGCCAACTCACCCCCATACACACACCCATTCCCCACACATATAACCTACACTCAGACCCAAGACAACCCTACTTGAGCAGGCAGCAAACACAAAACACACACACATCTATGTTGACTCCACACTCTTTCACACTCTTCCCATATGCTGCTGCCACTCTGTTCATTATATATCCTCATTGCCTAGTCACTTTTACCCCTACCTACATGTACATATTACCTCAACTACCTCGTACACCTGCACATTGACTCGGTACCACAACTCCTTGTATATAGCCTCCTTATTGTTCTTTAATTGTGTTACTATTTCCTTTTTTATACTGAACAAAAATATAAATGCAACTTGCAACAATTTCAAAGATTAGACTGAGTTACAGTTCATACAAGAAAATCAACCAATTGAAATGAATGAATTAGGCTCTAAACTATGGATTCCACATGACTGGGAATACAGATATGCATCTGTTGTTCACAGATACCTTTAACAAAAAGGTAGGGGCATGGATCCCGTGGTGGAAAAAGTACCCTATTGTCAAAAGTAAAGATACCTTAATAGAAAATTACTCCAGTAAAAGTGAAAGTCACCCAGTAAAATACTACCTGGGTAAAAGTCTAAAAGAATTTGGTTTTAAATATACTTAAGTATCAAAAGTAAATGGAATCGCTCAAATGTACTTAGGTTAATAAGTATCAAAAGTACAAATCAAATCAAGTACAAATCAAAAGTATAAATAATTTCAAATTCCTTCTATTAAGCAAAGCAGATGGCCACAATTTCTATTTATTTATTTATTTATTTATTTACGGATATCCAGGGGCACGCTCCAACTCGGACATAATTTACAAATGAAGAATATGTTTAGTGAGTCTGCTAGAACAGAGGCAGTTGGGATGACCAGGGATGGTCTCTTGATAAGTGTGTGAATTAGACCATTTTCCTATCCTGATAAGCCATAATTCCATAATTCCTGTCCTGACACTTTTGGGTGTCTGGGGAAAATGTATGGAGTAAAAAGTACATGCGTCACCGCATTCCTGAAGAAAATGAAGAGTAAAAGTTGTCAAAAATATTAATAGTTAAGTCAAGTACAAATTACCCCAAAAAACTACGTAAGTAGTACTTTCAAGTATTTTTACTTAAGTACTTTACACCACTGCATGGATCAGAAAACGAGTTGTCTGGTGTGACCAAGATGTGTCGAGCTCATGCAGTGTGACATCTCCTTCACATAGTTGATCAGGCTGTTGTTGATTGTGGAATGGTGTCCCACTCCTCTTCTCCTCGCTGTAAGAAGTTGCTAGATATTGTTGGGAATTGTAACACGCTGTCATACACTTCGATCCAGAGCATCCCTAACATGCCTAATGGATGACATGTCTTGAGTACGCAGGCCATGGAAGAACTGTGCCGTTTTCACCTTCTAGGAATTCTGTACAGATCGTTGCGACATGGACAAACAGCCTCAGTGTCTCGTCACCGTATCTCTGTGCATTCAAATTGCTATTGATAAAATGCATTTGTGTTCGTTGTTCATAGCTTATGCCTGCCCATACCATAACCCCACCTCCACCATGGGGCACTCTGATCATAATGTTGACATCATCAAACCGCTTGACCACACGACGGTTCTGAGGTCAGTTATACTTACTGCCAAATTCTCTAAGATGATGTTGAAGGCGGCTTATGGTAGAGAAATTAACATCCAATTCTCTGCCAACAGCTCTGGTGTAAATTCCTGCAGTCAGCATGCCAATTGCACACTCCCTTAAAACATCTGTGGCATTTGCACATTTTAGAGTGGCCTTTTATTGTCCCCAGCACAAAGTGCACCTGTGTAATGATCATGCTGTTTAATCAGCTTCTTGAAATGCAACACCTGTCAAGTGGCTGGATTATCTTGGCATGGGAGCAATGCTCACTAACAGGGATGTAAACAAATTTGTGCACAACATTTTAGCAAAATTGGCCTTTTTGTGCGTATGGAACATTTCTGGGATATTTAATTTCAGCTCATGAAACATGGGACCATTGTTTGGAAAGGCCTCTTAAGTAAGCATTTCATGGTGAAGTATACACCTGTTGTATTTGGCGCACGTAAGAAATAACATTTTTAATTGACTTGACTACATCTTTATGTGCACTAACTATCATAGGCTAGGTAGGGGTTCATCACCCAAGGAAGTGAAAACTCAAAACATTAACTAGATAGCTAACTTCTAAATAATACCCACTGCTGGTCGTAGTCATGCGTTCATCCATCATTACATTCGTGGTCCTAAAAAACTTTGCAGTTGAAGGCTATTACCCATGGCACCTACAGGTCTATGCCCTCACAATGGCCGTTGTTTCTTGTGAGCGCCGCTCCGTATCTCAAAGCCATATCAAATATCTTAGTTGTAAAATAGTAGCTGTTGAGAAAAATATGTATCTACAGCAGGCACCAGCAAAACAGGCACAAGGGCAGGGCACCATCTTCCATTACAGCAATCATGTGTGACCAAATCATGGTTTTAGCTGCCCAAACAATAGTACATTTTGAGTGACATGTAGAATGTGCTTTTTCTAAGTTCATTAGGCACCCTTTCTGTTTTTTTTTACGGTCCATGATCTTGGCTGTCTAACCGATTACAGTCGGAGCAGGTATTTTTGCTGATGCCATGTTTGACTTTGAAAATAGACTTTGTGTGAGCTCAGCCTATCAGAAGAACGGAACGGCCCATCTTGGTAGGTGGGCTGGGTGTTGCCTACTGATCAGCCAAATGCTCATTATAGATTAGTATAACAGAGATTTGAGCAACAAATTGGAAAAAATATCTTGATACACTGCTTGCTTAACCCGGAAGCCAGCCGCACCAATGTGTCGTAGCAAACACCATACAACTGGCGACTGAGGTCTGTGTGCAAGGAGTCGCTAGAGTGCGATGGGACAAGTACATCCCAGCCGGGAAAATCCTCCCCTAACCCAGACGACGCTGGGCCAATTGTGCGCCGCCTCATGGGTCCCCCGGTCACGGCCGGCTGCGACACAGCCCGGGATCGAAGCCGGATCTGTAGTGATGCTTCTAGTACTGCAATGCAGTGCCTTAGACTGCTGCGCCACTCGGCAGGCGGTGTTTGTCCATTTTTAACCAGCCTACCCAACTGAAAAATGCCCCAGCCCATCTGGCATTTTCCTTCAAATGCCAGTTGGCCAATCCACCCCTGCACCTTCATATGTGTTGTTATTATATTAACCGATCAATGAGTCCGTTATGTCTCCTCAGATCGGAGAGCGTGGCGCCAACCTTAGTGGCGGGCAACGCCAGCGGATCAGCCTGGCGCGTGCCCTGTACAGTGACCGAGCCATCTACATCCTGGACGACCCGCTCAGTGCACTGGATGCCCACGTGGGCAACCACATCTTCAACAACGCCATCAAGAAGCAGCTCCGCCACAAGACCATCGTCTTCGTCACTCACCAGCTGCAGGTGAATACATAATACATTTCATATTGTTTGCAAAGCACTACATAAGATATACAGTGGGGAGAACAAGTATTTGATACACTGCCGATTTTGAAAATCCAGAAAATCTAATTGTATGATTTTTTAAGTAATTAATTTGCATTTTATTGCATGACATAAGTATTTGATCACCTACCAACCAGTAAGAATTCTGGCTCTCACAAACCTGTTACTTTTTCTTTAAGAATCCCTCCTGTTCTCCACTCATTACCTGTATTAACTGCACTTGTTTGAACTCGTTACCTGTATAAAAGACACCTGTCCACACACTCAATCAAACAGACTCCAACCTCTCCACAATGGCCAAGACCAGAGAGCTGTGTAAGGACATCAGGGATAAAATTGGAGACCTGCACAAGGCTGGGATGGGCTACAGGACAATAGGCAAGTAGCTTGGTGAGAAGGCAACAACTGTTGGCGCAAATATTAGAAAATGGAAGAAGTTCAAGATGACGGTCAATCACCCTCGGTCTGGGGCTCCATGCAAGATCTCACCTCGTGGGGCATCAATGATCATGGGGTTGGTGAGGGATCAGTCCAGAACTACACGGCAGGACCTGGTCAATGACCTGAAGAGAGCTGGGACCACAGTCTCAAAGAAAACCATTAGTAATATACTACGCCGTCATGGATTAAAATCCTGCAGCGCACGCAAGATCCCCCTGCTCAAGCCAGCGCATGTCCAGGCCCATCTGAAGTTTGCCAATGACCATCTGGATGATCCAGAGGAGGAGTGGGAGAAGGTCATGTGGTCTGATGAGACAAAAATAGAGCTTTTTGGTCTAAACTCCAATCGCCGTGTTTGGAGGAAGAAGAAGGATGAGTACAACCCCAAGAACACCATCCCGACCGTGAAGTTTGGGGATGTTTTTCTGCAAAGGGGACAGGATGACTGCACCTTAAGGGGAGGATGGATGGGGCCATGTATCGCAAGATCTTGACCAACAACCTCCTTCCCACAGTAAGAGCATTGAAGATGGGTCGTGGCTGAGTCTTCCAGCATGACAACGACCCGAAACACACAGCCAGGGCAACTAAGGAGTGGCTCCGTAAGAAGAATCTCAAGGTCCTGGAGTGGCCTAGCCAGTCTCCAGACCTGAACCCAATGGAAAATCTTTGGAGGGAGCTGAAAGTCCTTATTGCCCAGCGACAGCCCTGAAACCTGAAGGATCTGGAGAAGGTCTGTATGGAGGAGTGGGCCAAAATCCCTGCTGCAGTGTGTGCAAACCTGGTCAAGAACTACAGGAAACGTATGATCTCTGTAATTGCCAACAAAGGTTTCTGTACCAAATATTAAGTTCTGCTTTTCTGATGTATTAATTACTTATGTCATGCAATAAAATGCAAATGAATTACTTAAAAATCATACAATGTGATTTTCTGTATTTTTGTTTTAGATTCCTTCTCTCACAGTTGAAGTGTACCTATGATAAAAATGACAGACCTCTACATGCACTTGTTCTCCCCACTGTATGTATATATTTGCTTGTTAGGACTTCTCTCATGGATAGGTTGGGCCCCACCTTCACTTATGACTTTCAGGGTGGGAGAATTAAATCTCTGTGTGTATGTATAGTACCTGGTGGACTGCGATGACGTCATCTTCATGAGGGAGGGCAGCATCACGGAGCAAGGCAGCCACGAGGACCTGATGCGTCTCAATAGAGACTACGCAGCCATGTTCAACAACCTACAGCTGGGAGAGACGCCCTTCGTGGAGGTGAGAGGGACAGACTGTGTGTGTGTGTGTGTGTGTGTGTGTGTGTGTGTGTGTGTGTGTGTGTGTGTGTGTGTGTGTGTGTGTGTGTGTGTGTGTGTGTGTGTGTGCATAGACTGTTATGCTTAAGAAAATGTCCACCACAGATGTCTTGTTTAAATTTAGTTTGCATATGTCATGTATACTGCTCAAAAAATAAAGGGAACACTTAAACAACACAATGTAACTCCAAGTCAATCACACTTCTGTGAAATCAACTGTCCACTTAGGAAGCAACACTGATTGACAATACATTTCACATGCTGTTGTGCAAATGGAATAGACAACAGGTGGAAATTGTAGGCAATTAGCAAGACACCCCAATAAAGGAGAGGTTCTGCAGGTGGTGACCCCAGACCACGTCTCAGTTCCTATGCTTCCTGGCTGATGTTTTGGTCACTTTTGAATGCTGGCGGTGCTTTCACTCTAGTGGTAGCATGAGACGGAGTCTACAACCCACACAAGTGGCTCAGGTAGTGCAGCTCATCCAGGATGGCACATCAATGCGAGATGTGGCAAGAAGGTTTACTGTCAGCGTAGTGTCCAGAGCATGGAGGTGCTACCAGGAGACAGGCCAGTACATCAGGAGACGTGGAGGAGGCCGTAGGAGGGCAACAACCCAGCAGCAGGACCGCTACCTCCGCCTTTGTGCAAGGAGGAGCACTGCCAGAGCCCTGCAAAATGACCTCCAGCAGGCCACAAATGTGTCTGCTCAAACGGTCAGAAACAGACTCCATGAGGGTGGTTTGAGGGCCCGACGTCCACAGGTTAGGGTTATGCTTACAGCCCAACACTGTGCAGGACGTTTGGCATTTGCCAGAGAACACCAAGATCGGCAAATTCGCCACTGGCGCCCTGTGCTCTTCAGATGAAAGCAGGTTCACACTGAGCACATGACAGACGTGACAGTCTGGAGACGCCATGGAGAACGTTCTGCTGCCTGCAACATCCTCCAGCATGACCGGTTTGGCGGTGGGTCAGTCATGGTGTGGGGTGGCATTTCTTTGGGGGGCCGCACAGCCCTCCATGTGCTCGCCAGAGGTAGCCTGACTGCCATTAGGTACCGAGATGAGATCCTCAGACCCCTTGTGAGAGCATATGCTGGTGCGGTTGGCCCTGGGTTCCTCCTAATGCAAGACAATGCTAGACCTCATGTGGCTGGAGTGTGTCAGCAGTTCCTGCAAGAGGAAGGCATTGATGCTATGGACTGGCCCGCCCTTTCCCTAGACCTAAATTCAATTGAGCACATCTGGGACATCATGTCTCGCTCAATCCACCAACACCACGTAGCACCACAGACTGTCCAGGAGTTGGCGGATGCTTTAGTCCAGGTCTGGGAGGAGATCCCTCAGGAAACCATCTGCCACCTCATCAGGAGCATGCCCAGGCGTTGCAGGGAGGTCATACAGGCACGTGGATGCCACACACACTACTGAGCCTCATTTTGACTTGTTTTAAGGACATTACATAAAAGTTTGATCAGCCTGTAGTGTGGTTTTCAAATTTAATTTTGAGTGTGACTCCAAATCCAGACCTCCATGGGTTGATACATTTGATTTCCATTGATAATTTGTGTGATTTTGTTGTCAGCACATTCAACTGTGTAAAGAAAAAAGTATTTAATAAGAATATTTCATTCATTCAGATCTAGGATGTATTATTTTAGTGTTCCCTTAATTTTTTTGAGCAGTGTATATTGAGTGTGGTCAGTATTGTGGTTGAATTGTGGTTCATGTTACTTGTAACATGTCATTGTTCCTCAAAAGGTGCCAACTAACAAGTCTGGGAACTCCTTAAAGAAACCCCCAGAGAACACAAAGTCTGGATCTGTAAAGAAGGACAAGCCTGTTAGCAAAGACAACGGTACGGAACCATTGTACTAGCCCCAGAGTGTGTGCGTTCATATGTGTGCATGCATGCAGACTACTGCTGTGTGTGTGCTCGTGCTTCAGGGATGTGTGGGGCTGTATCTCAAATGTTTTATTTTGGCTTCTTGTCCTCAGCTTCTTTCCCTTAGTCATAACCACAAAGTACTTGATGAATGAGAGCCATGTGGTGGAATGCTATCCATCCTTTATACCTTCTAGTGCTTTAGTAGAAAAGGAGACTGTTAAGGAGTATTGAGACAGGACAATGCATTATGTCTGCAAAACCGTCCTCACAAAGCCACGAGCAAAGTTGACCAAAATAACCATCACACTTCTAATACACAAGACAGCATTTAATACACAACTTGTTTCTTTATGTAAATAATTGTTGTCCTGTCATGGACATATGAGTGAAATTCATAATTCTTTCCACAATTAGTACCGGTATTAACGCTTTTCCCCAGAGTTCAGTGCTATTCTGTCAATTAGAAGATGTCACCCACCATAACCTCGCCCCCAGCTGCAAGGTGGACGGAAGTGTCTGGGAACGAGATTCCACCCAGCGCAACCTCTCTTACTCAACCTCCCTCCTTGTCCCCCAGGCCAGCTGATGCAGGTGGAGGAGCGTGGACGGGGCTCAGTTCCCTGGTCTGTGTACGGCGTCTACATCCAGGCCTCAGGTGGAGCGCTGGCTTTCCTCCTAATCCTGGCCCTCTTCGTCCTCAACGTGGGCAGCACGGCCTTCAGCAACTGGTGGCTTAGCTACTGGATCAAGCAGGGCAGCGGGGTGAGTGGCATTGGGTGGCAGGGTTTGCATCGAGTGGCAGGGTTGGGGGAGGGTCATTGTAATTTCAGTGTAGTTGTCGATTCTGGAAGAGAATTAGATTTGAGAGTAGAAAATCTGACTGGAAAGTGAATGGCACTTTTGAATTTCAATGAATCCATTTTATATACTCTGGGCATTGATTTGAGTTGGAACATTTAAAAAACACAAGTGATGATTTGGAAAATCAACTTTATTGTTCACAACGGTGTTGCCTTTGATCCGTCCGTTTTAAATCAATATGGAGATATGATAGTGATGTGAAACCCAATGCCGATGGTTGTGGGTCAATTCCTTTTCTATTCAGTCAACTTAGGAGATTCCAATTCCTTTTTAAGAATTGGAAAGTGCCATTCTCTTTCGAGGTAGAATTTGTGTTGACAAATCCATCTTCGAGAGAGAGCCTGATTACTTACCGAGATTAGTTTTTTAGACTTTGTTTAGGCCTAAACCTTTTGGGGGGGTAAGTTGAACATTCTGGAAAACTACCAGAAAAGTACAAACTGAACTTGTCTTTGTTAGAAACTGTAACAACAATAACTCAGAAGTAGTAGTCGTTAAACTCCCCAACACAATTAACTGACAGTTCTCTCACACTAGTGTTGTGTGTGAGTGAGATATGGACAAGCTACTCAACTAATCAGTGGTGAGAGCAGGTGTAAGGGGAGCGGTATACTTAAATATTGAATGTGTAAATTTGACCTTGATCATTGACTGTGTGTACGCGGTGTTGCTGGGGGGTTAGGTTTAGTATATTCTTATCTGTGTACACCACCAGTCAAAAGTTTGTACACCTACTCAGTCCAGGGTATTTTTTCATTTTTGATATTTTCTACATTGTAGAATAATAATGAAGACATCAAAACTATGAAATAACACATGGAATCATGTAGTAACCAAAAAAGTGTGAAACAAATCTAAATATATTTGAGATTCTTCAAAGTAGCCACCCTTTGCCTTGATGACAGCTTTGCACACTCTTGGCATTCTCAACCAGCTTCACCTGAAATGCTTTTCCACATATGAGTTCCCACATATGCTGAGCGGTTGTTGGCTGCTTTTCCTTCACTCTGCGGTCCAACTCATCCCAAACCATCTCATTTGGGTTGACGTCGGGTGATTATGGAGGCCAGGTCATCTGATGCAGCACTCCATCACTCTCTGAGGAGACAGACTGTTTACCTTGCCCTTTGAACTGAATAACAGCTCGCTGGATGGGCAACTTAAGGGTCAGTAGACAAACTGCTCTTCCAAGGACTTCCCAAGGCCTCTACCAGAGCCGCTCCCCCATGCATTCACCTGCCAGAGAGAGAGGCTGTTAGAACCATTCATTTGTTTCATATAATGCTTTTCCAGATGCTCCTCTAACCATTTGTCATTCAGTGCTTTTAGGGGTTAGGGGCCTTTCAAAGGCACAACAGCAGAAGATACCTGGGGTCAGAAGCCATTAGCCTGGGCCTCCCAAGTGGTGCAGCATTCTAAGGCACTGCATTGTGGTGGTAGAGGCGTCACTACAGACCCGGGTTCGATCCTGGGCTGTGCCGCAGCCGGCCGTGACCAGGAGACCCATTAAGCGCTGCACAATTGGCCCAGTGTCGTCCGGGTTAGGGGAGGGTTTGGCCGGCCGAGATGTCCTTGTCCCATTGCGCAATCCCTGGGCGCATGCACACTGACATGGTCGGCTGTCTTCCAGATTAAGCGAGCAGTGTGTCAAGAAGCAGTGTGACTTGGCAGGGTTGTGTTTTGGAGGACGCATGGCTCTTGACCTCCGCCTCTCCCGAGTCCATATGGGAGTTGCAGCGATGGGACAAGACCGTAACTACCAATTGGTGTCACGAAATTGGGGAGAAAAACGGGGTAAAAAGTAACCAAAAAAAGCCTGCTTGTCGCCAGGTCAACTCCCACCTTTATTGATTGACCTGGGATTTGAACCATCAACCACCCCCCAGAATACTCCCTCATCTGAGTATTGAATATGCTGTCCTGTGTGTGTGTGTAGAATACCACAGTGTTGGTGGGGAACAGTTCGGTGGTGAGTGAAAGCATGAGGGACAACCCCCTGATGCAGCACTACGCTGGAGTCTACGCCTCGTCTATGGGTGTCATGCTGCTGCTCAAACTTCTGCGCGGCATCATATTTGTCAAGGTAAAGGATCAGATAAGCATTTCACTGTGAGGTGAATGTGACAAATCAAATTTGATGTGGTTTTGTTGTGCTTGTTATGTCTGGTATTGTGTGTTTGTGTTAACCCCAGAGAGATTACTCCAAAGGACTGATGGATGAATCTTAGTGAACTAAACTACTTAACTAAAAAAAATAATGTATAAAGTACACTTATCAAAAATATAAATGCAACATCAAAGATTTTATTGAGTCACAGTTCATTTAAGGAAATCAGTCAATTTAAATAAATTCATTAGGCACTTATCACCTATAGATTTCACATGACTGGGCATAATATGCATCTGTTGTTGTTTTTTTAAAGGTAGGGGCATGGATCAGAAAACCAGTCAGTATCTGGTGTGACCACCATTTGCCTCATGCAGCATATCCTTCACATAGAGTTGATCAGGCTGTTGATTATGGTCTGTGGAATGTTGTCCCACTCTTCAATGGCTGTGCGAAGTTTCTGGATTTTAACGGGAACTGGAACACACTACTGTACACTTTGATCCAGAGCATCCCAGACATGTTCATTTTGTGACATGTCAGGTCAGTATGCAGGCCAAGAACGGGGATATTTTCAGCTTCCAGGAATTGTGTACAGATTCTTGCGACACAGGGCCGTGTATTATCATGCTTTATGCCTGCTCATGAAACATGATGTGATGGAGGATGAATGGCACAACAATGGGCCTCAGGATCTCGTCACGGTATCTCTGCATTCAAACTGCCATTGATGAAATGCAATGATGTTCATCGTCTGTAGCTTATGCCTGCTCATGCCATAACCCCACCATGGGACACTCTGTTCACAACGTTGACATCAGCAAACCGCTTGCCTACATGACACCATACACGTGATCTGCGGTTCTGAGGACGGTTGGACGTACTGCCAATTTCTCTAAAATGACGAAGGCGTCTTATGGTAGAGAAATTAACATTATCTGGCAACAGCTCTGGTGGAAATTCCTGCAGTTAGCATACCAATTGCACACTCCCTCAAAACATGAGACATCTGTGACATTGGGTTGTGTGACAAAACTGCACATTTTAGAGTGTTCATTTATTGTCCCAAGCACAAGGTACACCTTTGTAATCAGCTTCTTGATATGCCACACCTGTAAGGTGGATGGATTGTCTTGGCAAATAATACATTCTCACAAACAGGGATATTTATTTTACCTTTATTTAATGTAATGTAAACAATTTTGTGCACAACATTTGAGAGAAATATACTTTTTGTGTGTATGGAACATTTCTAGAATCTTTTATTTCAGCTCATGAAACATGAGACCAACACTTTACATGCTACGTTTCTATTTCTGTTCAGTGGAGTATGGTCACATCTGTCTAAAACATTTGAGCTATGTGATATAGAAAAAGTGTTGCTTTAAAAATCCCAAAATGGAATGACTACTATTATTGTACCCTCAGGGCACTTTGCAAGCTTCGTCCAGGCTGCACGAGGAGCTCTTCAGGAAGATTCTCCGCAGCCCCATGAAGTTCTTTGACACCACGCCCACTGGACGGATCCTCAACCTCTTCTCTAAAGACATGGACGAGGGTATGGACCACCTGGAGCAGTCCTCTGACACGGACTTGGGTTGTGTACATTAGGCATCAAACGTTAGAAAACCGACAAACAGGGAGGGACCACCAGGAGCAGTCCTCTGACACGTACCTGGGTTGTGTTCATTAGGCATCAAATGGAAGACAACCGACAAACAGGGAGGGACTGGCTGGAGGTCGCTCATTTTGATTTTCCGTTATAAAATGTTTCAAATTGCTTTCTGGCGCATGCCCTAATGAACACAAACCTATTGTACTGTACGAATCTACAAACCCGCAAATGAAAAAGGATAACAATAAAAGGGACAGTTTGATATTTTGGCAATGAAGCCCTCCCCAATACCTCCCCAGAGTCAGATTAAGTTGCGGATACCATTTTTGTCAATGCGTCCAGTATGAAGGAAGTTTCTCAAAACAATGCTAACTGGTGTTAGCGCAGTGACTGGAAGTCTACAGCAAGATTTTTTCAATCGGAGGCACTGCAGGGGGTCCGAAAAAAAACATGTTGACACATGAATATTACAACCCACTTAAAAAATGCATAATATACAGTACTGTTCAAAAGTTTGGGGTCACTTAGAAATGTCCTTGATTTTGAAAGAAAAGCAAATTTTTTTATGTCCATTAAAATAACATCAAATTGATCAGAAATACAATGTAGACATTGTTAATGTTGTAATTGACTAGTGTAGCTGGAAACGGCTTATTTAAAAAAAAAAATGGAATATCTACGTAGGCGTACAGAGGCCCATTATCAGCAACCATCACTCCTGTGTTCCAATGGCACGTTGTGTTAGCTAATCCAAGTTTATCATTTTAAAAAGGCTAATTGATCATTAGAAAACCCTTTTGCAATTATGTTAGCACAGCTGGAAATGTGTGCTGATTTTTAAAAAAGCAATTAAACTGGCCTTCTTTAGACTAGTTGAGTATCTGGAGCATCAGCATTTGTAGGTTTGATTACAGGCTCAAAATGTCCAGAAACAAAACTTTCTTCTGAAACTCGTCAGTATTTTTGTTCTGAGAAATGAAGGCAATTCCATGTGAAAAATTGCCAAGAAACTGAAGATCTCGTACAATACTGTGTACTACTCCCTTCACAGAATAGCACAAACTCTAACCAGAATAGAAAGAGGAGTGGGAGGCCCCGTTGCACAACTGAGCAAGAGGACAAGTACATTAGTGTCTAGTTTCATAAACAGATGCCTCACAAGTCCTCAACTGGCTACTTCATTAAATAGTACCCGCAAAACACCAGCCTCAATGTTAACAGTGAAGAGGTGACTCCGGAATGCTGAGACTAGTGTTTTGCGTGTACTATTTAATGAAGCTGCCAGTTGAGGACTTGTGAGGCGTCTTTCTCAAACTAGACATTCTTGTCCTCTTGCTCAGTTGTGCACCGGGGCCTCCCACCCCTTTTTGTACCCAATTTCGTGATATTGAATTGGTAGTTAGTCTTGTTCCATCGCTGCAACACCCTATGGACTCGGAAGAGGCGAAGGGGTAGAGCGTCCGCCGAAACATGACCCTGCCAAGCCACATTGCTTCTTTATGCACTGCTTGCTTAACCCGGAAGCCATCCACACCAATGTGTCGGAAGGAACACCATCTCGTGGGTCTCCCAGTCACGACTGGCTGTGACACAGCCTGGGATCAAACCCGGGTGTGTAGTGACTCCTCCTTAGAACGCTGCGACACTCCAGCGGCCTGCCTAGGTCTACTTCTATGCGTAATTAGGTGCATGTCCTTACTCAAGTTTGATTGGAGCGCTCCAAACCAAAGACAATGAATAAATGGACAACTTGTAAATGGAACGAAATAAACAAACCATTTGCTCACGAGTGTAGCCTAGGTTGTGTGCTCTGCAAACAACGTGTCCACTCCAATGATGACAAGACTGTAATAATAATATATTGAAATTACCGCAACAAACATTGTAGATTAGAAATGATGGGATGTAACTGTGAATGGACTACTGGTGTGCCATCCCCTCGGCCTCAGCAATGGATTAGTCCACTGAGACAGGCGTGAATCAGACAGGTGTCTCGTGTGCCATATATACAGTGGGGCAAAAAAGTATTTAGTCAGCCACCAATTGTGCAAGTTCTCCCACATAAAAAGATGAGAGGCCTGTAATTTTCATCATAGGTACACTTCAAATATGACAGACAAAATGAGAGAAAAAAAATCCAGAAATCACATTGTAGGATTTTTCATTAATTTATTTGCAAATTATGGTGGAAAGTAATTTGCACTAATTCTAATTGGCAACTTCCTTCAAACTGCATGGCAGAGACATAAAAATGTTATCCAGAAGTTCATCTGACTCTGGGGAAGTAGATAAAGGTCTTCATTCCCATAATCCCAAACTATCACTTTAACATGAAGCTGCTATTGTACTTGTGCATTACACTAAATACACAATGTATATGAACAGATTGTTCCTTACAGAGCAATTTCCTAATGACTTTGTAACAGTAATGATAGTAATGAAGTTGAGTGTTTTTAGTGATTACATAAGTGGAATAAGTAACAGTCACTGACTGAACCATCTGTCGTCTTGTCTTTTCTCTCTCTCCCCCCTCTTCCTCCCTCCCAGTGGACACGCGGCTGCCGTTCCAGGCGGAGATGTTCATTCAGAACGTCATCCTGGTCTTCTTCTGCCTGGGCGTGATCGGCAGCATCTTCCCCTGGTTCCTAGTGGCTGTGGGCCCCCTGGTGCTGCTCTTCACCGTGCTCCACATGGTGTCGCGCGTGTTCATCCGCGAGCTCAAGCGCCTGGATAATGTCACCCAGTCGCCCTTCATCTCTCACATCACCTCCAGCATCCAGGGCCTCTCCACCATCCACGCCTACAACAGGGGCCACGAGTTCCTGGACAGGTGAGCTGTCGAGGTATAGGGTGAAGTTGCCTCTAGACACTAATCTTGGATCAGTTTCACATTTTTTTCCACTAATTGTTAAAGGGATAGTTTGGGATTTTGGCAATGAAGCCCTTTATCTACAGTACTTTGCCAGAGTCAGATGATGTGGATACCATTTTTATTTATCTGCGTCCAGTATGAATAAAGTTGGAGGTAGTTTCAAGAGCCAATGCTAACTAGCTTAGCTCAAAGACTGGAAGTCTTTGGGTACAGCTAGTATTGCTAACGCTAATGCTAGTTCACATTGGGTTGCAAAACTAAGTAACTCTATACCAGAGATACCAAGTCACATGACTTGGACTCTGATACTACTCGAGTCACACATTTTGGGACTTGAAACTTTGACTTTGCGAAAAGATAAAGCACTTGCCACTCAACTTTGACTTGAGCATCTATGACTCGTGACTTAACTTGAGCTGTATGATTCGAGACTCGGGAGACTTGTTTAGATTTCCCCATCCCAAAATGGCATCCTCTTGCAGCACCTTCTGTTATTAGCCAACCAATCTCCACAGACTTCAACGCGGCTCCTGTGGGCAGGGGGGGGCTACAACAACACTCGACTCTAATTGGAGATTTTTAGCTAAAGTGAGGTAACGTTCTCGAACTTGCAAGCTTGAAATGGGTCACCCCTATCATTAATGTCTGAAGTGGATAGCAAGTTCAGATTTTTGTTTTTAACATTATGTATCATGCATCGTGTATCAAATCAAGCTTTATTTATTCAGCACATTTCAGACATGGTAATTTCCAATAAAGTTGCATTCATCAAGGACTCGTCAAGTCAATTAGTCTTCAGCACAAGGGAGGAGGTTTGGGTGCAAAAGAGAATGTGAAGCATTCACCCAAGAAACTCAATGTTCTATCCTAGGTATTGTGCAGGCAGGCAGGCAGGCAGGCAGGCAGGCAGGCAGGCAGGCAGGCAGGCAGGCAGGCAGGCAGGCAGGCAGGCAGGCAGGCAGGCAGGCAGGCAGGCAGGCAGGCAGGCAGGCAGGCAGGCAGGCAGGCAGGCAGGCAGGCAGGCAGGCAGGCAGGCAGGCAGGCAGGCAGGCAGGCAGGCAGGCAGGCAGGCAGGCAGGCAGGCAGGCAGGCAGGCAGGCAGGCAGGCAGGCAGGCAGGCAGGCAGGCAGGCAGGCAGGCAGGCAGGCAGGCAGGCAGGCAGGCAGGCAGGCAGGCAAAAATAATTTAAAAAAACATGGCAGGAGGCAGGCCCAGGCAGGCAAATGTGGTTTCTCAGGCTGACAATTGAGATTGACAAACAGGCATGGCATAAAGGCAGGCAGGCAGGCAGGCAAGCAGGATAAGAGGCAAGGCAGGCAGGCAGGCATTTCAAATGGCAGAAATGTTCGATGTCAGGCGTTTGGAGTGAGGGGGACTAGGCAGGCAGGCTGCAGTGAGGCAGGCAGGCAGGTGACCCCACAAATGGAACTCTCCACTGAGCACCACAGGATTTAATCAAATGGCAGAAATGTTGATGTCAGTGAGGGGGACTACTGCTGGGGACTACTGCTGCAGTGAACGTGTTGGAACTCTACACTAGCACCACTTTAACAGAGGTGTTTGGAGTGAGGGGGACTACTGCTGCAGTGAACGTGTTGGAACTCTACACTAGCACCACTTTAACAGAGGTGTTTGGAGTGAGGGGGACTACTGCTGCAGTGAACGTGTTGGAACTCTACACTAGCACCACTTTAACAGAGGTGTTTGGAGTGAGGGGGACTACTGCTGCAGTGAACGTGTTTGAACTCTACACTAGCACCACTTTAACAGAGGTGTTTGGAGGTGTTTGGAGTGAGGGGGACTACTGCTGCAGTGAACGTGTTGGAACTCTACACTAGCACCACTTTAACAGAGGCGTTTGGGGGTGTTTGGAGTGAGGGGGACTACTGCTGCAGGGAACGTGTTGGAACTCTACACTAGCACCACTTTAACAGAGGTGTTTGGGGGTGTTTGGAGTGAGGGGGACTACTGCTGCAGTGAACGTGTTGGAACTCTACACTAGCACCACTTTAACAGAGGTGTTTGGAGTGAGGGGGACTACTGCTGCAGTGAACGTGTTTGAACTCTACACTAGCACCACTTTAACAGAGGTGTTTGGGGGTGTTTGGAGTGAGGGGGACTACTGCTGCAGGGAACGTGTTGGAACTCTACACTAGCACCACTTTAACAGAGGTGTTTGGAGGTGTTTGGAGTGAGGGGGACTACTGCTGCAGTGAACGTGTTTGAACTCTACACTAGCACCACTTTAACAGAGGCGTTTGGGGGTGTTTGGAGTGAGGGGGACTACTGCTGCAGGGAACGTGTTTGAACTCTACACTAGCACCACTTTAACAGAGGTGTTTGGAGGTGTTTGGAGTGAGGGGGACTACTGCTGCAGGGAACGTGTTGGAACTCTACACTAGCACCACTTTAACAGAGGTGTTTGGAGGTGTTTGGAGTGAGGGGGACTACTGCTGCAGGGAACGTGTTGGAACTCCAGACTGAGGCAGGTGACAGCAGTGCTCCCATTACAACTACCTCAAGTTTTCGGATGCTTGAAGAGGAGGAGCATAAGGAATTCATATTTTCTTTCAGTGTACTGAAAGAGTTGGGCAACTTTCTTCAGCCTTTTGCAGAAACCACAGACATTACCCAAGCACAGAAGTTGTCACAATCAGTGACCTGGTTCGAAGTCTCCAAGCATCACTGAACAGGAGATTTCTTTGAATCTTCATCCATGTCAAGATGACAGCTGTGCTAGATCCATCCTTTACACTGAATTTGCTGGCTGGAACAACACGTTCTGGTGGGATGATGGAATTAAGGACAAGGTGACTGAAATGGTGAAAGGTGCGTGTCTTTTTATCATAAAAACAGTCAAAGTTTACCAATATAATTAATACTTAACTTAATTAATTTAATTTAAACAGTATTTTAATATAAATGGTAAACTACTAAAAATAGTAAGTCTAACCATTTTTGTTTGTCTTTAATTTTTAAAAAAAATGTAATTCTGCAAGAGGCTTCAGAGACGAAGGAACCTGTGGATCCAACCACCACTGAGGAGGAGGGACTGTTGTCTGGGAGAGGAGGGCTGTTTTCAGCATATCGCTAAAGACAAAGGAGAGAACTGTGCGGCCTCTCCAGCATCTCAGTGGCCACTCCAGCATCTGTCACTAACTTGACATTTGCGAAGCACAGAACAACCTCTGGGCTGTTCAGAAACACAATTCTTCCACTGTTCTGAGTGGCGATGAGGGTCTTGGCAGTTCCTGCATTAGTTGCTCCTGTGGAGCGTGTGTTCAACCATACTGCGGCCCTTTCGCTCACAAACGGATGATTGACTCTTGGGCAATTTCATATTTTTCAAAAGCAATGCATTGTCAGAGAGAGAGGAAATGAATGATGATAATGTAGCATAAAAGTCCTTAGAGGACATGCAATGGCTGCTCTGAAGGTTGCAGTCACAATACAACTTTTTGGATCTTTTGTTGTTGAAAACTAAGACTAAAATGATTGCCATTGGTGCCATTTGTATTGCCTTTCTATCAGTAATAGTAATTATTTAAAAAATTATAACAAACAAACATGAAAAATTATATAACAAACATGATCTTTGACTCAAGTTTGTCATATAGTGTACTAGTAGTATAAGAAAAACAGGAAATAAAACAATTGCATTGAAATTAGCATAAAACACTTGAGTGCAGAGACATAAAAATGGTGTCCACGAGATAATCTGACTCGGGGGAGAAGTTGATGGTTAGTGTGGGGTGAGTGGAAGCTGATCCTAGATCTGTACTGGAAAACATGCTCCACCGAACCCCTCAGATCAGTCTCGTTAAAGATGCACTATGGAAGTTTAGTCTGTAATTGTTTACGTCATATGTTCGCCTGAATGTTGCCTGTTTTTCATATATGTCATATCAATCTGTTTATTATCTCGTGAAATCACACACCCTCAGTTCGAGGCAAACCAATATGCCTTTGTTCATGAGTATGGGGAGGCTTTACCCTTTCTGTACAGTGGGGTCATTATTGTGTCTTCTGTCAGTTTAGGGCATCAGTTTTGGCTCAAGAGCACCCCCAGAGACAAAGTTCCACACAGCACATAGTATCTTAGTTCCTTGATGACTTTTTCTCAAGGTTCCCGTCTGTCTGTCTGGTTGTGGCCTCCAGGTATCAGGAGCTCCTGGATCAGAACCAGGCTCCCTTCTACCTGTTCAGCTGTGCCATGCGCTGGCTGGCCGTGCGGCTGGACGTCATCAGTGTGGCTCTGATCAGCATCACCGCGCTCATGATCGTCCTCATGCATGGCCAGATCCCTCCGGCCTACGCCGGCCTGGCCATCTCCTACGCCGTGCAGGTCAGTGCTTCTCCTATTTCCAAATCTGTCACTACGGGAGGGGGTAATCTTAACTTTCACTTAAATTAGTTAGATGCTAGCTATCTAAAACTCAATGGGGAATGATGGGGGCATCCATACAATTTTCCCAATTTCATGGCCAAATCAACTGAAATAATGTTCGGTTTGACGTTACTTAAAGGTGATTTGGTCTTTTTTTCCCCCTATTCTTTTTTACGTTGCACTGATGCCCTTATCACTAAGCAATGCATAGGTTGTACGTTCAATTCATGCAGTGATCACATTTACATACAGTATGCAGTACATTCAAAGTACTGTAAATGGTTTAGGGTAAAAGTGTCTGCTTAAGTAAAAGTATAAGTATAAAAAAAAAGTAATAAAATAAAAAAAGTTTTAAAAAAGTATAAAATACATGCTTTTCTCTTACAACCACAGCTCTCCTCTGCCTTTTCCCCTCACTTTTCTCTTCATTTAGCAGTATTACTCTCCTAGTCTTTCTCCTTTACTCTCGGTTACTTCCTCTATCTTCTCCTCTGTTTCTGTCACTTTTCTCTTCACTTAGCAGTATTACTCTCCCTTTCCCCTTTACTCTGTTACTTCCTCTGTCTCCTCTGTTTCTGTCACTTTTCTCTTCACTTAGCAGTATTACTCTCCCTTTCCCCTTTACTCTCTGTTACTTCCTCTGTCTCCTCTGTTTCTGTCACTTTTCTCTTCACTTAGCAGTATTACTCTCCTAGTCTTTCTCCTTTACTCTCTGTTACTTCCTGTCTTCTCTGTTTCTGTCACTTTTCTCTTCACTTAGCAGTATTACTCTCCTAGTCGTTCTCCTTTACTCTCTGTTACCTCCTCTGTTTCTGTCACTTTTCTCTTCACTTAGCAGTATTACTCTCCTAGTCGTTCTCCTTTACTCTCTGTTACCTCCTCTGTTTCTGTCACTTTTCTCTTCACTTAGCAGTATTACTCTCCTAGTCTTTCTCCTTTACTCTCTGTTACTTCCTGTCTTCTCTGTTTCTGTCACTTTTCTCTTCACTTAGCAGTATTACTCTCCTAGTCGTTCTCCTTTACTCTCTGTTACCTCCTCTGTTTCTGTCACTTTTCTCTTCACTTAGCAGTATTACTCTCCTAGTCGTTCTCCTTTACTCTCTGTTACCTCCTCTGTTTCTGTCACTTTTCTCTTCACTTAGCAGTATTACTCTCCTAGTCGTTCTCCTTTACTCTCTGTTACCTCCTCTGTTTCTGTCACTTTTCTCTTCACTTAGCAGTATTACTCTCCTAGTCTTTCTCCTTTACTCTCTGTTACTTCCTGTCTTCTCTGTTTCTGTCACTTTTCTCTTCACTTAGCAGTATTACTCTCCTAGTCGTTCTCCTTTACTCTCTGTTACCTTCTCTGTTTCTGTCACTTTTCTCTTCACTTAGCAGTATTACTCTCCTAGTCTTTCTCCTTTACTCTCTGTTACTTCCTGTCTTCTCTGTTTCTGTCACTTTTCTCTTCACTTAGCAGTATTACTCTCCTAGTTTTTCCCCTTTACTCTCTGTTACTTCCTGTCTTCTCCTCTGTTTCTGCCACTTTTCTCTTCACTTAGCAGTATTACTCTCCTAGTTTACTCTCTTACCTCCTCTGTTTCTGTCACTTTTCTCTTCACTTAGCAGTATTACTCTCCTAGTCGTTCTCCTTTACTCTCTGTTACTTCCTGTCTTCTCTGTTTCTGTCACTTTTCTCTTCACTTAGCAGTATTACTCTCCTAGTTTTTCCCCTTTACTCTCTGTTACTTCCTGTCTTCTCCTCTGTTTCTGCCACTTTTCTCTTAGCAGTATTACTCTCCTAGTCTTTCTCCTTTACTCTCTGTTACTTCCTGTCTTCTCTGTTTCTGTCACTCCACTTTCCCTTTCATTCCTCACTCATCTTTCCCTTGATTGGTTGTTATATATCTAAACAGAGCTGCGTAGATCCATTATATTATACGTACTTGGTTAAAAGAGGAGTACATGGTTACAGTAGTAGAGATGACATTAATGCGTTTAATTTGATAAATGTCTTCTCCCTCTCCCCCTTCTTCTCTCAGCTCACAGGGCTGTTCCAGTTCACAGTCAGACTAGCCTCTGAAACTGAGGCTCGCTTCACTTCTGTGGAGAGGATTCACCACTACATTGAGGTTACTGCACTACTAATACATGGCACTGCACTCTCACTGCATATGTTGCCTCACGACCACTGTGACCTACAGCGTGTTTTCATCATTCTCAAACTAGGAAACTCGAAGAAGATACATCTTATAGCCGAGGCCTAGAGTTTCAGAGTTATTTTAAACTTTGTTTTTAAAGCCTTTTGGGCCGCACTGTATACATTTGAAAGGTGCTAAAGAATTGAAGTGCAGTATTATTATTATTATGAACCCTAAAGCGGTCTCCTCTGCCTTCCCCCAGTCTCTAGCGCTGGAGGCCCCGGCCCGCATCAAGAACAAGGCGCCCCCGCCAGACTGGCCCCAGGAGGGAGAGGTGGTGTTTGACAAGACTGAGATGAGGTACAGAGACAACTTGCCGCTTGTTCTCAAGAAGGTGTCCTGCACCATCCGTCCCAAGGAGAAGATTGGCATAGTGGGCCGGACGGGCTCAGGTCAGTGGAAACAGTCAGTGAAACATCTCTCGAAGCCGTGCGCTGTTTGATCATGTATCTGAAAATTCTACTTATCCATAATATGATCTTGTGTTATATATATCCAGGACCGAGGTCAATTTCACTTCATTCCTATTGAAACCTACATTTCAAATTTAGCTCCGTATTTGTTTTATGGCTGGTGAATGTTACATAATTGTACAGTGTATGTCCCCCCTGCTCTGTCCACAGGGAAGTCTTCTCTGGGCGTAGCTCTGTTCCGTCTGGTGGAGCCCTGTGGCGGCTCCATCAAGATGGACGGCATCAACATCTGTGACATCGGCCTGGCCGACCTCCGCAGCAAGCTGTCCATTATCCCTCAGGAGCCTGTGTTGTTCAGCGGCACAGTCAGGTGGGCACGCCACTCAAACGCTCGCTGTACTATTGTGACAGTAAATGAACACGGTCACTCGCCTGATGGTCCCAGATGTGGTTTTGCTGAGTTGCCACGAGGGATTTTCCCTTTAGTCCCATCTACTGATCAATGTAATCTGGTGACTGTCGATGCATTGTCTTGAAGTTGTCCTTGTCCTGTATCCACCCCCAGGTCAAACCTGGACCCCTTTAAACAATACGCCGAGGAGCTGATCTGGGACGCTCTGGAGCGGACACACATGAAGGAGTGTGTGAGTATCCGGAACTCGGTTGTCCAGAGTAAGAGACTACACGAGAGAGTATGATCATACTAGATGACTGGTTTTTAGAAAGATGCTTGTGTGCCAGCAGGTGGGGTGGAGTTATAGGCACAGAGGCTCAGAAGGGAAGAGGTAACACAGGACTGAGAAATTAGATCCATGTTGAATTTCCTGTCTTTGATTCAGTACTCTCTCCCTCTCTGTCCATCCCTCCAGGTGTCTCAGCTGCCCCTGAAGCTGGAGTCAGAGGTGGTGGAGAACGGAGAGAACTTCTCCATGGGAGAGAGACAGCTGCTCTGTGTTGCTAGAGTCCTGCTCAGACAGTGCAAGGTACCCTACAAAATGGGAATTGAGAGAATTGTAATTTTCATGTGTGTTGACGTCCCAATAGTTTTCTGGGTAGTCAACCTTGTGGGTAGAAGGAGAACTTTAAGTCCTCTATGACCCCTCCCCCTCTCAGGTTTTGATCTTGGACGAGGCAACGGCAGCGATGGACTCGGAGACGGATTCTCTGATCCAGGAGACAATCCGCAATGCCTTTCAGGACTGCACCACCCTGACCATAGCCCACCGGCTGCACACCGTACTCAACTGTGACCGCATCATGGTGCTCAACCAGGGACAGGTACACACAACACAAGCTCATCTACTGTACACTCACGCGCCTAGTACTATTTGTGTAGCAGAACTAGCTAGCTAGTGAGTCCAGAAGCTGTGTTGCCCTGTAGCTCAACCTTAGCATGGTTTTAGTAGGGCAGGAAGCTGCTTTGTGGTCGCAAAGTTGTTTCAAACAAGGGTTCGAATCTCGGGTCGGTCATACGGAGACGGACTATGAGGTTGCATACATTCACATTTCCTGTCTCTACAACAGGCTAATGGGCTTGGAAGGCTTTTAGGTCTTACTAAATCAACATGCATGTAGTGATACCCCACATTTATGCTCCAAGGAATCCCTAAAGCCTTGTTTTGTTTTGTTTTTCTCCATTTCTTTTAGGTGGTGGAGTTTGACGAGCCGGCCAACCTGCTGGCCAATGAGAACTCTCGATTCTGTTCCATGCTGGCTGCCGTGGAGAACAAGATCTCTGTGAAAGGCTAAAATGAGTACAGGAGGCACAGATGTGCCCTGGAGACGAGGAGAGGGGAGGACGCTCCCAAAGGGGTCCAGCCATCTGACCTCTTCCTCTGCGTACCCACCCTGAGCTTACCGCTCAGCCTGTGGAGGAGTGCAGCATCAGACCATGGAATTAGAATATTCTACGGTTGCATCAGGTCCTTGGTATAAGGCAAGGGCTGCCCTGAGGAGATGCTTGCTCAGAAGCCATTTCAGCTGGAATGGTCAGGGAACCACTGATACTGTACTGTCTTTAGTAATATATAAGAAATAAAGCTTTACATGTAGCTATATTCATAGCATAACTGGTCTGTTTTATAGGATATATCTATATATACATATATGTACAGTGGTAAAATATGCTTTATTTTCTACTGACTCTATGTACAACGTAGTTGTATGAAATGTATTATTGTATATTCACTCGTGTTTTACCATCATTGCTGTCTAACTTTGCTGTTTATTTTTTTTGCGGCTTGAAACATCTGTAATCCTTTCTCTTGTGACTTGAACCCACGAGCCCTTAAACCCTGGACCCTGACACAAGTGGTGGATCTGTGGGGCCTAGTGGGATATAAGACTCTAGGAGAGAAATGGTGCTGCTTGTCCTCAGTGTTTTCACTGGGCAATCAAAAGGACGTGCTTAAAGGTAGAAATAACCCTGCTCAAAGGTAGAGGGTATCACCCCTTCTTAAAGGTAGAAATAACCCTGCTTTAAAGGTAGAGGGTATCACCCCTGCTTAAAGGTAGAAATACCCCTTCTTAAAGGTAGAAATAACACTGCTTAAAGGTAGAGGGTATCTCCCCTTCTTAAAGGTAGAAATAACCCTGCTTAAAGGTAGAAATAACACTGCTTAAAGGTAGAGGGTATCACCCCTTCTTAAAGGTAGAAATACCCCTTCTTAAAGGGAGAAATAACACTGCTTAAAGGTAGAGGGTATCACCCCTTCTTAAAGGTAGAAATACCCCTTCTTAAAGGTAGAGGGTATCACCCCTTCTTAAAGGTAGAAATAACACTTCTTAAAGGTAGAGGGTATCACCCCTTCTTAAAGGTAGAAATAACCCTTCTTAAAGGGAGAAATAACACTGCTTAAAGGTAGAAATACCCCTTCTTAAAGGGAGAAATAACACTGCTTAAAGGTAGAGGGTATCACCCCTTCTTAAAGGTAGAAATACCCCTTCTTAAAGGTAGAGGGTACCACCTCTTCTTAAAGGTAGAAATACCCCTTCTTAAAGGGAGAAATAACACTGCTTAAAGGTAGAGGGTATCACCCCTTCTTAAAGGTAGAAATACCCCTTCTTAAAGGTAGAAATACCCCTTCTTAAAGGTAGAAATAACACTTCTTAAAGGTAGAGGGTATCACCCCTTCTTAAAGGTAGAAATACCCCTTCTTAAAGGTAGAGGGTATCACCCCTTCTTAAAGGTAGAAATACCCCTTCTTAAAGGTAGAGGGTATCACCCCTTCTTAAAGGTAGAAATACCCCTTCTTAAAGGTAGAGGGTACCACCCCTTCTTAAAGGTAGAGGGTATCACCCCTTCTTAAAGGTAGAAATACCCCTTCTTAAAGGTAGAGGGTACCACCCCTTCTTAAAGGTAGAAATACCCCTTCTTAAAGGTAGAGGGTACCACCCCTTCTTAAAGGTAGAGGGTATCACCCCTTCTTAAAGGTAGAGGGTATCACCCCTTCTTAAAGGTAGAAATACCCCTTCTTAAAGGTAGAGGGTACCACCCCTTCTTAAAGGTAGAAATACCCCTTATTAAAGGTAGAGGGTATCACCCCTTCTTAAAGGTAGAGGGTATCACCCCTTCTTAAAGGTAGAGGGTATCACCCCTTCTTAAAGGTAGAGGGTATCACCCCTTCTTAAAGGTAGAGGGTATCACCCCTTCTTAAAGGTAGAGGGTATCACCCTTCTTAAAGGTAGAGGGTATCACCCCTTCTTAAAGGTAGAGGGTATCACCCTTCTTAAAGGTAGAGGGTATCACCCCTTCTTAAAGGTAGAGGGGTATCACCCTTCTTAAAGGTAGAGGGTATCACCCCTTCTTAAAGGTAGAGGGTATCACCCCTTCTTAAAGGTAGAGGGTATCACCCCTTCTTAAAGGTAGAGGGTATCACCCCTTCTTAAAGGTAGAGGGTATCACCCCTTCTTAAAGGTAGAGGGTACCACCCCTTCTTAAAGGTAGAAATACCCCTTATTAAAGGTAGAGGGTACCACCCCTTCTTAAAGGTAGAGGGTATCACCCCTTCTTAAAGGTAGAGGGTATCACCTCTTCTTAAAGGTAGAAATAACCCTGCTTAAAGGTAGAGGGTATCACCTCTTCTTAAAGGTAGAAATCACCTCTTCTTAAAGGTAGAAATAACCCTGCTTAAAGGTAGAGGGTACCACCTCTTCTTAAAGGTAGAAATAACCCTGCTTAAAGGTAGAGGGTATCACCTCTTCTTAAAGGTAGAAATAACCCTGCTTAAAGGTAGAGGGTATCACCTCTTCTTAAAGGTAGAAATAACCCTGCTTAAAGGTAGAGGGTACCACCTCTTCTTAAAGGTAGAAATAACCCTGCTTAAAGGTAGAGGGTATCACCTCTTCTTAAAGGTAGAAATCACCTCTTCTTAAAGGTAGAAATAACCCTGCTTAAAGGTAGAGGGTACCACCCCTTCTTAAAGGTAGAAATACCCCTTATTAAAGGTAGAGGGTACCACCCCTTCTTAAAGGTAGAAATACCCCTTATTAAAGGTAGAGGGTATCACCCCTTCTTAAAGGTAGAGGGTATCACCCCTTCTTAAAGGTAGAGGGTATCACCCCTTCTTAAAGGTAGAGGGTATCACCCCTTCTTAAAGGTAGAGGGTATCACCCCTTCTTAAAGGTAGAGGGTATCACCCCTTCTTAAAGGTAGAGGGTATCACCCCTTCTTAAAGGTAGAGGGTATCACCCCTTCTTAAAGGTAGAGGGTATCACCTCTTCTTAAAGGTAGAAATAACCCTGCTTAAAGGTAGAAATACCCCTTCTTAAAGGTAGAAATAACCCTGCTTAAAGGTAGAGGGTATCACCCCTTCTTAAAGGCCTTGTATGTCTGCAACCTAGTCCCTCTTAACTCTCTTTCTACTGACTTGTTATTATCATGATTCTTTTGACTGCTGTTAACTTCAGTTTGTTGTTACTGTTTGTCACAGCCCTTTTGCACTGATGGGGAAGCTACAGGGGGTCTCCATCTGCTGTTGGGGAGGTCCTGCGACTGTTCTTTATTATTATTATTATTATTATTATGGTGACATAAAAGATGCCTGTTGAGCACAAGGTCTTTGTGATTTGAACAAGATTTCATTCTCTTTGCCCTGACCCAGTGAATCTTTTATGTGTGTGTTGTCAATCTGCTCATTGACACTGTTTGGACCAGAACCACACAGATTATAACACTCCTGCACTGGGTGTAGTAGGGAACCTCTATCCTGTCTTTGCAGTATTGAGGTGATGCTCATACTGTAACTACAAATAACCTCGGCAAGCCTTGCAGAATGTGTGTCGTTCTGTCATTTCTATTACTTTTTATAGCCTTAGCATGACTTCATTATTGCCTTGTTAACAGGGTAGGATGAAGTGGAAAAGGATCGCTTTGAAATATTCTGTCAATAAAACTATTTTAGGTTTACCTGTGTGTTCTTTGTCAGTGTTGTTGATGGGTGAGGGAGAAAATTATCATTCTTTTGGGGGGGGGTTAATAAGTGGCAGCAACATGCTGAATTGGGAGTACAATTTACATTTGAATATTGACATTTGTAATACTTAAACACATAATATGTGGGAGAGGGGTGGTTAGGCTATGCTTGATGAAGGGAGAACATAAGATCTACAATAAGAGGTGAAGCCAGGTCCTGCCAGATTGAATACTGGCCTACCCAATCAGGGGGTCTGAAAATATATATATATTGACACAGTAAAAGTTCAAAGTTTGGACACACCAAGTTTTTTTTCTTTCTTTTTACTAGTGAAAACATCAACTATAACATAACACATATGGAATCATGTGGTAACCAAAAATGTGTGAAAAAAAATCTAAATTATTTGATATTATTCAAAATAGCAACCCTTTGCCTTGATGACAGCTTTGCACACTCTTGGCATTCTCTCAACCAGCTTCATGAGGTAGTCACCTGGAATGCATTTCAATTAACAGATGTGCCTTGTTAAAAGTACATTTCTGGATTTTCTTTCCTTAATGCATTTGAGCCAATCAGTTGTGTTGTGACAAGGTAGGGGTGGTATACAGAAGATGACCCTATTTGGTGAAAGACCAAGTCCATATTATGGCAAGAACAGCTCAAATAAGCAAAGAGAAATTACTTTAAGACAGTTCATCTGGAAAATGTCAAGAACTTTGAACGTTTCTTCAAGTACAGTTGCAAATACCCTCAAGCGCTATGATGAAACTGGCTCTCATGAGGACCGCCACAGGAAAGGAAGACCCAGAGTTACCTCTTCTGCAGAGAATACCATCATTGGAGTTAATTGCACCACAGATTACAGCCCAAATAAATGCTTCAGAGTTCAACAGACACATCTCAACATCAACTGTTCAGAGGAGACCGAGTGAATCCGGTGTTCATGGTCGAATTTCTAAAAAGAAACCACTACTTAAGGACACTAATAAGAAGAGACTTGCTTGGGCCAAGAAACATGAGCAATGGACATTAGAGCGGTGAAAATCTGTCCTTTTCTGTGAGTACAAATTTGAGATTTTTGGTTCCAACCACCGTGTCTTTCTGAGACGCAGAGTAGGTTCGTGGATGATTTCCGCATGTGTGGTTCCCACCGTGAAGCACAGAGGAGAATGTGTGATGGTGTGGGGGTGCTTTGCTGGTGACACTGATTTATTTAGAATTCAAGGCACACTTAACCAGCATGGCTCCTGTATCACAGCATTCTGCAGAGATACGCCATCCCATCTGGTTTGTGATTAGAGAGACTATTATTTGTTTTTCAACAGGACAATGACACAACACACCTCCAGGCTGTGTAAGGGCTATTTCACCAAGAAGGAGAGTGATGGAGTGCTGCGTCAGATGACCTGGCCACCACAATCACTTGACCTCAACCCAACAAGTGCTCCGCATATATGGGAACTCCTTCAAGACTGTTGGAATAGCATTCCTCATGAAGCTAGTTGAGAGAATGCCAAGAGTTTGCAAGCTGTCATCAAGGCAAAGTGTGTCTACTTTGAGGAATCTGAAATATAAAATATATTTTGATTTGTTTTAACACTTTTTTTTAGTTACTACATGATTCCATATGTGTTATTTCATTGTTTTGATGTCTTCACTATTCTACAATGTAAAAATAAAGAAAAACCCTTGAATGAGTAGGTGTGTCCAAACTTTTGACTAGTACTGTATATATACTTGATTTGTTGGTTTTATTGTCTACTGGCTAATAAGAACGATTAAATGCAGAAAAAGATTACTGGGATATAATGGGTTACATCGCAGTCGGGAAGCAAATATGAAATGGCTGATTGCAGCTGTCAGTGATTAGCATCTAAAATATCCCTAGGCACAGTGGCGACCCGTCATTCACCTTTGTAGGGGTTGCCTGTTTTGCATGTTATATTGACAATAAGTGTCACACATCAGTTTGTAAACCATGTCAAAAATAAAAAAAATGTTACAAAGAGTTAATAAAGCCACATAGTAACTTGGTCTCTTTTTTGCTTAAGGCAGCTCCAAAATGCAGGTGTTTCAGCCTAGCTCAGTGCTTTCTGTGGTGTTGGGGCAGCCAACGGTAATGTTCTCTAGTTGCGCCGTGATTGGGCATGTTCTCTATTTGCGCCATGATTGGCTCAGTGTTCTGTCACTCATGGGGACACTATGTCACTGCCAAGACAATGGCATCAGAGGAGATGGCTGCCCTTTTACGGACTCCTAACCAATTGTGCGATTGTGAGTGTTTTTTTGCGTTATTTGTAACTTATTTTGTACATAATGTTTCTGCCACCATCTCTTATGACCGAATAGCTGCTGGATATCAGGACAACGATTACTGACCTCGTACTGGACAAAGATTTTTTCTTTAACGAGTCGGACACGAAGGATTTACTTCAGACACCTGACAAGGCCCAAATCCCCATCATTCGCTTGAGAAAGAGACGGAGATATCGGGGACGTAGGTCATGTTGCCTTGTAAGGATCTGATGGCGAGTGGGTAATCTGCCTCTACAATCAGTCCTATTAGCCAACGTACAATCATTGGATAATAAAATAGACAAACCACGATCACTTATATCCTACCAATGGGACATGAAAAACGGTAATATCTTATGTTTCACAGAGTCGTGGCTGAACGACGACACAGATAACATATAGCTAGAGGGGATTACGCTGCATTGGCAAAATAGAACAGCTGTCTCCGGTAAGACAAGGGGTGTCTGTATTTGTATATTTATAAACACTAACTGGTGCACAAAATCTAATATTAAGGAAGTCTTGAGGATTTGCTCACTTGAGGTACAGTATATCTCATTATAAGCTGTAGACCACACTATTTACCATGAGAGTTTTCATCTATATTTTTCGCAGCTGTCTATTTACGAACACAAACCGATGCTGGCACTAAGACAACACTCAATGAGCTGTATACGGCCATAAGCAAACAGGAAAACGCTCATCCAGAGGTGGCGCTCCTAGTGGCCGGGGACTTTAATGCAGGGAAAATTTAATCTGTTTTACCTCATTTATACCAGCATTTTAATGTGCAACCAAAGGGAAATAAACTCTGGGCCACTTTTACTCCACACACAGAGACACGTACAAAACTCTTCCTCTTCCTCCATTTGGCAAATCTGTCCATAATTATATCCTCCTGATTCCCACTTACAAGCAAAAACTAAAGCAGGAAGCACCAGTGACTAGGTCAATAAAGAAGTGGTCAGGTGACATAGATGCTAAACTACAGGACTGTTTTGCTAGCACAAACTGGAGTATGATCCAGGATTCTTCCGATGGCATTGAGGAGTACACCACATCAGTCACTGGCTTCATCAATAAGTGCATTGATGATGTCGTCCCCACAGTGACCGTACGTACATACCCCAACCAGAAGCCATGGATTACAGGCAACATCCGCACTGAGCTAAAGGGTAGAGCTGCCGGTTTCAAGGAGCGGGACTCTAACCCGGACGATTATAAGAAATCACGCTATGCTCTCCAACGAACCATCAACCAGGCAAAGCGTCAATACAGGATTAAGATTGAATCGTACTACACCGGCTCCGACACTCGTCGGATGTAGCAGGGCTCGCAAACTATTACAGACTAAAAGGGAAGCCGCGAGCTGCCCAGTGACACAAGCCTACCAGACGAGATAAATGCTCGCTTCAAGGCAAGCAATACTGAAGCATACATGAGAGAGAGCATCAGCTGTTCCGGATGACACACCGCACCACCCTCTGGAGGGCCCTGAGGTTGTGGGCGGTGCAGTTGCCGTACCAGGTGGTGATACAGACCAACAGAACTTCCTGATTGTGGACTACAGGAAAAGGAGGACAGAGCAGGCCCCCATTCTCATTGACGGGCTGTAGTGGAGCAGGTTGAGAACTTCAAGTTCATTGGTGTCCACATCAACAACAAACTATCATGGTCCAAACACACCAATACAGTTGTGAAGAGGGCACGACAAAGCCTAGTCCCCCTCAAGAGACTGAAAAGGTTTGGCATGGGTCTTCAGATCCTCAAAAGTTCTACAGCTGCACCATCGAGAGTATTCTGACTGGTTGCATCACACCCTGGTATGGCACCTGCTCGGGCTCTGACCGTAAGGCACTACAGAGGGGAGTGGGTATGGCCCAGTACATCACAGGGCCAGGCTTTCTGCCATCCAGGACCTCTATACCAGGCGGTGTCAGAGGAAGGACTTATAAGTTGTCAAAGACTCCAGCCACCCTAGTCATAGACGTCTAGGAGACCTCTGTGTGTGTATTAACACCTGTTTTGAGTGTTGTGCCCTTCAGACACTATTAAAAGGCGGAAACTGCCTACATTCATACATACTCCTCGTGTCTGGGCCCCACCTGGCTATCTGAGGTTCTGAGAATACGACTGGTTTTCTGAGAACACAAGGCTGCCGCAGACCTGATGAAAACAGCCACCTGTCAGAAGATGCTTGGACTCGTTCACCTTGTTATGACCCTATACTTGTGATGAAAGGTCAAGTTTTGGTCAAACCCACTTCTGAGCTTTTAATTGCTGACAAGATGGTTGCTGCAGTCAGGGGGAGGTTAGATTTATTAAAATATTGTTGCCAGAGAAAATCACGCAAGGAGGACTGGGAGAGGCTATATGAGTTACAGGATGTCTTAGACATTTTGCAGAACCTGGGGAGAACTATCATATACTGTACTCTGTACCAACTTCTGCTTATAATTGTATTTCTAAAGGATCATTTTAATACTTAAACAAAGATTCTGTGTTTCATTTCCATTACTAACATATGTTTGATAATTATATAGACCTGATCATTTGTTGAAGAAATTGACCAACAACCCCCAAGCCATAAGACAACTGAACATCTAATCAAATTGCTACCCCAGACTATTTGCATTGCCCCCACCTTTTACACCAAAGTCACTTTAATAACTCTACCTACATGTACATATTACCTCAACTAACCGGTGCCCCCGCACATTGACTCTGTACCGGTACCCCCTGTATATAGGCTATTGTTATTTTACTGCTGCTCTTTAATTACTTGTTTTTTTTTTATTTCTAATTCTTATTCATATTTTTTTAAACTGCATTGTTGGTTAGGGTTACCATTGTTGGTTACCTGTTGTATTTGACGCATGTGACTAACATTTGATTTGAGAATAGCATGAAATGTGTTTATAAAAGGCAAAAAAATGTCATCTAGCTGGGGCTGAGCTGCTTCCCCAAACATGAAAGTCATCTATGATATCGTAGCCTATTTCATTATGTTTGTTTACTGTTGGACTCGGACGGTCGGCCTGTTGCAAATAAAAACACTAAAAACACACCAGTGCCTAAGGACATATCACTAAGCCTACACTACTGCTAATAACGGGCTTCTCAAGGGGCATTTCTGGTGTTTCTTGGTCACATTTATCCTGTGTTATGTGTTAAATTATGCTATTTGATTGCAAAAATGTTCACGTAAATATGTCAGGGTATTTTGGCTGGAAAATGTTGGCCCGGTCACTTTTACTTATGCCCAGCCATACAGTAATTTATGCCTATGCCGCTGTTTACAGACAGGTCAGTGACCTGGTAGTGTGGTGCCAGGACAAAAACCTCTCCCTCAACATCAGTAAGAGCAAGGAGCTGATCGTGGACTCCAGGAAACAAGCATGCCCCATCCACATCGACGGGGCTGCAGTGGAGCAGGGCGAGAGCTTCAAGTTTCTCGAAGGGCTTCAAATGGTCCACACGCACAGTCATGAAGGCGCGACAGCGCCTCTTTCTCCTCAAAACATTCTACAGCTGCACCATTGTTAGCATCTTGACTGGCTGCATCACTACTTGGTATGGCAACTGCCCCGTCCTTGATCGTATAACGATACAGAGGGTGATGATGCACACTCACACAGACTCTCCAATACACAGACATTTGCTCACACACACACATAACTACTGACAACACAAATGCACACACACAATCAATATAATATATACATCAATATTCAATCAAATTCCCGAGTTGATTTGAAACCTATGTTTATCCCATTATGATGGTTGGTGTCTTGAGGGATTTCTCCAAAATCACATGACATAAAACATTACTTCTCTGTCCTTGCATTTATGTCAGTGTAAGATGTCGTATCATATATCAAGCATTAATCAGTTAAATAAGACATTGAACAGAATCCTGGATCTAGCTGACGGACAGGTTTTTGTTTAGAGATCTCAGAAATGCAGTGTAACTAGATAACATTCTGTCTCATGTTACAGGGTGAAAAAAAGTTAATGGGCACACAAATCCAAAATAATAAATGCGATTTCAAAATTGAATGCTTCTAACCAAAAGAGTCAAATCAAATCCTATTTGTCACATGTGCCGAATACAAGCTTACAGTGAAGATTTTTTTTAAAGTATTTACTAAAATAAACTGAAGTAAAAAATAAATCAAATTAAAAATAACAAAAAATTAAGGAGCAACAACAAAATAACAGCAGTGAGGCTATCTACAGGGGCTACCGGTACAGAGTCAATGTGTGGAGGCACTGGTTAGTCGAGGTACTTGAGGTAATATATACATTTGGGTCGAGGTAAAGTGACTATGGATAGGTAAAGTGACTATGCATTGGTAAAGTGACTATGCATAGGTAAAGTGACTATGGACCTAGACTTGGCGCTCCGGTGCTGCTTGCCGTGCGGTAGCAGAGATAACAGTCTATAACTAGGGTGGCTGGAGTCTTTGGCAATTTTTTGGGCCTTCCTCTGACACCGCCTGGTATCGAGGTCCTGAATGGCAGGAAGCTTGGCCCCACTCACCTTACCGTGATGCTTAAAAGATAAAATGATACCGTCATATCTGTGGTTCTTCAATAACGATGCATAATACTTGCACATTTGGTGTCCAGCTGATTGGTTACGCCATATTTTCACACATCATCATCTGATCCATCGAGGAATTTTCCTAAATCAAGTGGTGAACAGCTGTTGTGATAGTGCACGCAATGCAACAAAAGCCCAAGTGCTGGAAGAAATATTTTGCGAGGAATTTGGTGCCTCAGTCATTATGCCGGCGAAGACAGTTGTGCCTGTATCCAGGTTTGATATATACTGAACAAAAATATAAACGCAACATGCAACAATTTCAACAATTGAAGTTCATATCAGTCACATCAGTCAATTGAAATAAATTCATTAGGCCCTAATCTATGGATTTCACATGACCGTGCAGAGGTGCAGCCATGGATGGGTATAGGTAGGCCCACCCACTTGGGAGGTCCTGGGCTGGCGTGGTTACACATGATCTGCGGTGTTGAGGCCAGTTGGATGTACTGCCAACTCTGTTGGCATTGTGTTGTGTGACAAAACTGCTTAAGTGGCCTTTTATTGTCCCAAGCACAAGATACACATGTATAGTGATCATGCTGTTTAATCAGCTTCTTGAGATTTAATTGTATTTATTTATTTCAGCTTTATTTAACCAGGTAGGCAAGTTGAGAACAAGTTCTCATTTACAATTGCGACCTGGCCAAGATAAAGCAAAGCAGTTTGACACGAACAACAACACAGAGTTACACATGAGTCTGGAAGGAGAGTTTACAGTCTAACCAGACACCTAGGTATTTGTAGTTGTCCACATATTCTAAGACAGAACCTTCCAGAGTAGTGATGTTGGATGGGCGGGCAGGTGCAGGCAGCGATCGGTTGAAGAGCATGCATATAGTTTTACTTGAATTTAAGAGCAATTGGAGGCCACGGAAGGAGAGTTGATTGCCACACCTGTCAGGTGGCTAGATCTTGGAAAATGAGAAATGCTCACAAACAGGGATGTAAAAGAAATTGTGCACAAAACTTGAGATAAATATCAAGCAAATGTATTTATATAGCCCTTCTTATATCAGCGAATGTCACTAAGTGCTGTATAGAAACCAAGCCTAAAATCCCAAACAGCAAGCAATGCAGATATAGAAGCATGGTGGCTTGGAAAATTGGAAAATCTCCCTAGAAAGGCCAGAAACCTAGGAAGAAACATAGAGAGGAACCAGGCTATGAGGGGTGGCCAGTCCTTTTCTGACTGTGCCGGGTGGAGATTATAACAGAACATGACGTTCAAATGTTCATAGATGACCAGCAGGGTCAAATAATAATAATCACAGTGGTTGTAGAGGGTGCAACAGGTCAGTGCCTCAGGATTAAATGTCAGTTGGCTTTTCATAGCCAATTATTCAGAGTATCTCTACCGCTTCTGCTGTCTCTAGAGAGTTGAAAACAGCAGATCTGGGACAGGTAGCACGTACAGTGAACAGGTCAGGGTTCCATAGCCGCAGGCAGAACAGTTGAAACTGGAGCAGCAGCATGGCCAGGTGGACTGGGGACAGCAAGGAGTCATCACGCCAGGTAGTCCTGAGGCATGGTCCTAGGACTCAGATCCTCCGAGAGAGAGAAAGAAAGTGAGAAAGAGAGAGCATACTTAAATTCACACAGGACATCGGATAAGATACCCTGTGCTCTGACCTCTTTCTCCCCTCTCTCTCCAGATGAAATCTCGCGTCTTGTGACGGCCGGCCGCCCAACAACCTGCACGCTCGACCCTATCCCCTCCTCTCTTCTCCAGACCATTTCCGGAGACCTTCTCCCTTACCTCACCTCGCTCATCAACTCATCCCTGACCGCTGGATACGTCCCTTCCGTCTTCAAAAGAGCGAGAGTTGCACCCCTTCTGAAAAAACCTACACTCGATCCCTCCGATGTCAACAACTACAGACCAGTATCCCTTCTTTCTTTTCTCTCCAAAACTCTTGAACGTGCCGTCCTTGGCCAGCTCTCCCGCTATCTCTCTCAGAATGACCTTCTTGATCCAAATCAGTCAGGTTTCAAGACTAGTCATTCAACTGAGACTGCTCTTCTCTGTATCACGGAGGTGCTCCGCACTGCTAAAGCTAACTCTCTCTCCTCTGCTCTCATCCTTCTAGACCTATCGGCTGCCTTCGATACTGTGAACCATCAGATCCTCCTCTCCACCCTCTCCGAGTTGGGCATCTCCGGCGCGGCCCACGCTTGGATTGCGTCCTACCTGACAGGTCGCTCCTACCAGGTGGCGTGGCGAGAATCTGTCTCCTCACCACGCGCTCTCACCACTGGTGTCCCCAGGGCTCTGTTCTAGGCCCTCTCCTATTCTCGCTATACACCAAGTCACTTGGCTCTGTCATAACCTCACATGGTCTCTCCTATCATTGCTATGCAGACGACACACAATTAATCTTCTCCTTTCCCCCTTCTGATGACCAGGTGGCGAATCGCATCTCTGCATGTCTGGCAGACATATCAGTGTGGATGACGGATCACCACCTCAAGCTGAACCTCGGCAAGACGGAGCTGCTCTTCCTCCCGGGGAAGGACTGCCCGTTCCATGATCTCGCCATCACGGTTGACAACTCCATTGTGTCCTCCTCCCAGAGCGCTAAGAACCTTGGCGTGATCCTGGACAACACCCTGTCGTTCTCAACTAACATCAAGGCGGTGGCCCGTTCCTGTAGGTTCATGCTCTACAACATCCGCAGAGTACGACCCTGCCTCACACAGGAAGCGGCGCAGGTCCTAATCCAGGCACTTGTCATCTCCCGTCTGGATTACTGCAACTCGCTGTTGGCTGGGCTCCCTGCCTGTGCCATTAAACCCCTACAACTCATCCAGAACGCCGCAGCCCGTCTGGTGTTCAACCTTCCCAAGTTCTCTCACGTCACCCCGCTCCTCCGCTCTCTCCACTGGCTTCCAGTTGAAGCTCGCATCCGCTACAAGACCATGGTGCTTGCCTACGGAGCTGTGAGGGGAACGGCACCTCAGTACCTCCAGGCTCTGATCAGGCCCTACACCCAAACAAGGGCACTGCGTTCATCCACCTCTGGCCTGCTCGCCTCCCTACCACTGAGGAAGTACAGTTCCCGCTCAGCCCAGTCAAAACTGTTCGCTGCTCTGGCTCCCCAATGGTGGAACACACTCCCTCACGACGCCAGGACAGCGGAGTCAATCACCACCTTCCGGAGACACCTGAAACCCCACCTCTTTAAGGAATACCTAGGATAGGATAAAGTAATCCTTCTCACCCCCCCCCCTTAAAAGATTTAGATGCACTATTGTAAAGTGGCTGTTCCACTGGATGTCATAAGGTGAATGCACCAATTTGTAAGTCGCTCTGGATAAGAGCGTCTGCTAAATGACTTAAATGTAAAATGTAAATAAGAGGAGAAATTCTCCAGATATAACAGACTGACCCTAGCCCCCCGACACATAAACTATTGCAGCATAAATACTGGAGGCTGAGACAGGAGGGGTCAGGAGACACTGTGGCCCCAACTGACGATACCCCCGGACAGGGCCAAACAGGCAGGATATAACCCCACCCACTTTGCCAAAGCACAGTCCCCACACCACTAGAGGGATATCTTCAACCATCAACTTACCATCCTGAGTCAAGGCCGAGTATAGCCCACGAAGATCTCCCCCACGGCACGAACCCAAGGGGTGGTGCCAACCCAGACAGGAAGATCACTTCAGTGACTCAACCCACTCAAGTGACGCACCCCTCCTAGGGATGTCGTGGAAGAGCACCAGTTAGCCAGTGACTCAGCCGCTGTAATAGGGTCAGAGGCAGAGAATCCCAGTGGAGAGAGGGGAACCAGCCAGGCAGAGACAGCAAGGGTGGTTCGTTGCTCCAGTGCCTTTCCATTCACCTTCACACTCCTGGGCCAGACTACACTCAATCATAGGACCTACTGAAGAGATGAGTCTTCAGTAAAGACTGGTACCGGTTGAGGCCGAGTCTGCATCTCTCACATGGATAGGCAGACCATTCCATAAAAATTGAGCTCTATAGGAGAAAGCCCTGCCTCCAGCTGTTTGCTTAGAAATTCTAGGGACAATAAGGAGGCTTGCATCTTGTGACCGTAGCGTACGTGTAGGTATGTACGGCAGGACCAAATCGGAAAGATAGGTAAGAGCAAGCCCATGTAATGCTTTGTAGGTTTGCAGTAAAACCTTGAAATCAGCCCTTGCCTTAACAGGAAGCCAGTGTAGGGAGGCTAGCACTGGAATAATATGATCAAATTATTTGTCTCTAGTCAAGATTCTAGCAGCTGTGTTTAGCACTAAATGAAGTTTATTTAGTGCTTTATCAGGGTAGCCGGAAAGTAGAGCATTGCAGTAGTCTAACATAGAAGTGACAAAAGCATGGATACATTTTTCTGCATAAGTTTTGTCCAAAAAAGTTTCTGATTTTTGCAATGTTATGTAGATGGAAAAAAGCTGTCCTTGAAATAGTCTTGATATGTTCGTCAAAAGAGAGATCAGGGTCCAGAGTAACGCCGAGGTCCTTCACAGTTGTATTTGAGACGAATGTTCAACCATCAAGATTGATTGTCAGATTCAACAGAAGAACTCTTTGTTTCTTGGGACCAAGAACTAGCATCTCCGTTTAAAAGTAGAATACGCTTTTTGTGCGCATGGAAAATGTCTGGGATCTTTTTTTCAGCTCATGAAAAATGGGACCAAACTTTCCATGTTGCGTTTATATTTTTGTTCAGTGTAATTTATCAATAGGGTCCATGTGACATTTTAGCTATTGTAATTAGCTGGGACGCCCGAACGGGGTCTCACATTTCATCACAGCTACAGTTGCAATGTCGATACAACAACCTCCATATGTTGTTTGCCCTGAAAATGTTGAAAGATGGGCTTGAATGTGGATCGTGGAAAAACTGGGGCATCATCTGGTTGACGTTTCGTCGTCATGCGCACCGCGGCATCCCCTCCATCGTCCTCCTGTAGAATTCCGGTCGGGAACCCCCCTCCCCCCGCGTGCCCCCTGCAAACCGCTGAGCGCAAGCCAAGGACACCAACAACATATCCAGGGCAACGAGGAAACAATTACGAATAAAGGTTATCCATTGTAACTACTCTCATGGGATGGTGGTTTCCGGCTTTGCAAACGGATACCCATCGATACAAAGTATCACATTTACACTATGGCTGTCTACCTTTCTCTGCCATGAGTGTGAAATATGTATCAGTTTCCTGCATAATGCATGTCACTCACTGGTGCAACGCCAATTTGATTTCCATTCATTGACTATTCGCTCCGTGGAATATGCGTTTTGTTAACGTCGAGTTAGAGCTGATGCTAAGGCTAATTAGGCTACATGTTGCTATAGGCTATGTTTAGGCTACCTTGCTGAGTCCACTCTCGTCTCTGTAGCGCCCCCCTACATTCTACAGCTCTAAAACTTTCCTGTCTCAAATATTTCCTCCCTCTTTTTTTTTTTTACTTCCTGTTTTCTACGGGAGTCACATAGCCCAAGCTCCTTTCATTTCAACTGTATGTTCACCCTTTTCTTTTTCTTTATTCGCGCTACATTGTTTCTCACAAGTCTGTCTAACCGGCTCCCAGATTCTTCTCTCTTTGCGCAAGTCGAGGACTTGGAAATGCACAACTCGTTCAACTTTGGTCCCGATGGTTTTGACATATTTTTGATGTCCTTCTTCTCTACTGTTTTTTGTTGGTAATGTCACTCTGGAAGTAGTTGCTCAACCAAAGCCCCTCTTCTACAAAGTAACATGTCGGCAGCTAGCTCATTGGCTATGTGGCAGCTACTCTGGAGCTGACATATCCAGCTAATTTGCACATTTTATACGCTTCAACTACGGTTGTTGTTCCTTTTTGCGCGTTCATTTATTCCTCACGGGAAGTTATAATGGCCCAATTCCAGCGTCCGACACTGTGTTGCTGCCGCAAAGTGCTCACAGTGCCTAGCAAGTCGTGTGAGGGCGGCCAAGGTCTGGGTCAGTGTCGCCTCGTCGACATCGCCTCTGCGTCCAACTTCCACTGCTTCAAGCTTCGCCACTTCCATCTCGACCTCCGCCTCAACTTTGCCGTAAAGGAGATCACTGGGTGGCAAGTCCTGGAACTTGTGGCTATCCAACCAGGAGTGCAGACTTTGGTTCTGGACACTCACCCATCCTTGCTAATTCAATCCATAGACTGCAAGGTGCCTGGCACCACCGGTGCCCAGGACATTTCCCCGTCGCTCATCTACCGGGTAGACCCATTCACAGACTATGGATCTTCGCTGAATATCAGCCTCCCAGCCTACGCGATACGGCCGCATCGGGCTTTCCAGATCACCGTTCGCTACACAACAACAGACGGTCCTGCGGTAAGGTCACTTTAAAGGTTCAGGCTACTGCACAGTCTGGAGCGCACAGTTCAAATTAACTTAGGATCATTTTTAAACTCTCCATTGTTAACGTAGTAAGGCGTACTAAGTAAGCAATAGATGTAATTGTATTTTCTAAAACAATTTAATGAGTATGCTTCATTGTCATATGTTAAAGGCGCCCACCAGAGGGCAATGCCGCCCCTATTTCAACGTCATGTTTGCCCTAGAACGGAAATGCTTGTTTTGGTTCGACTTCCAAAGAATGACGTAGGCTACTTATACATATTCACGAATTGGGGTGGGGAAAGAACATCATGGTCATTTCCACGTGGAGTGGAGAAACGTCAACAAATAGGGAACTGACAGCTTAGCTAGCTATCTTCCTAAACGTATCTAGCTAGCCAATATTGTCTAATGTTTTTGTTTTTTGTTTTTAAAAATGTTTACTACACCGTATTAAAAAGATTAGCCATCTGGCTAGGCTGGTTCTGGAGCTGGATTTGTCATAAGCATTTAGGGAAAACTTTGCCATAGATGGAAACCAAACCAGTATATTTAGCTTTGCCATTTATTGTTATCTTCAAAGTATCGACATTGTAATGGACAAGGCGCAACCTTTGGTAGGTAGGCTGCTGGCAGGCTTTTCTGCAGTACAGCAAAGTCAGCCCGTGTCCAGGGTTCTCAAATGGGAAGTGAAATGATAGGCAAACAATAACTTTTCTCATGATACACTTTGCAAAGTACGTGAAAACACCTTTATTTTGAAAACAAAATAAATAAAGAGGTTCCTTTTAATATTATTTTTGCGGGTACCTGTTCATTATAGAAGAGAGGCCTATCATTTCACACTTTGGTTTAGTTGCACCAATCAGAGCAGTGAGGCATGCCTTTAGTGGTCAAAACCATTCCCTAGCTGAAGGCAGAACAGTTGAAAATGGAGCAGCAGCACACCCAGGTGGACTGGGGACAGCCGGGAGTCATCAGGCCAGGTAGTCCTGAGGCATGATCCTAGGGCTCAGGTCCTCCGGGAGGAGACAGAGAGAATTAGAGGGAGCATACTTAAATTCACACAGGACACCTGATGAGACAGGAGAATTACACCAGATATAACAGCCTGACCCTAGCCCTCCGGCAAATAGACTATTGCAGCATAGATACTGGAGACTGGGACCAGGGGTGGGTCGGGGGACACTGGCCCCGTCCGACGATACCCCCGGACAGGGCCAACCAGGCAGGATATAACCCCACCCACTTTGCCAAAGCACAAGCCCCCACACCACTAGCACTAGAGGGATATCAACAGACCACAAACTTACTACCCTGAGACAAGGCTGAGTAAAGCCCACCCTGATCTCCTCCACTGCACGAGCCCAAGGGGGGGGGGGCAAAACCGGACAGGAAGATCATGTCTGTGACTCAGCCCACTCAAGTGACGCACCCCTCCGGCATGGAAGAGCACTAGTAAGCCAGTGAGTGACTCAGCAGGCCAGGCTTAGACAGCAAGGGTACTTCGTCGCTCCAGTGCCTTGCTGTTCACCTTGCACCCCTGGGCCAGACTACACTCAATCATAGGACCTACTAAAGAGATGAGTCTTCAGTAAAGACTTAATGGTTGAGACCGAGTCTGCGTCTTTCACATGGATAAGCAGACCATTCCAGACATTTGGAGCTCTATAGGAGAAAGCCCTGCCTCCAGCTGTTTGCTTAGAAATGTTTTGCTTCTGGTCAGGATTCTAGCAGCCGTGTTTAGCACTAATTGAATTTTTTTTGTGCTTTATCTGGGTAGCCGAAGAGTAGAGCATTGCAGTAGTCTAATCTAGAAGTGACAAAAGCATGGATTTGCTTTTCTCTATCATTTTTGGACAAAAAGTTTCGAATTATTTGCAATGTTACGAAATTTGAAAAGATCTGTCAATGAAATATTGATATGTTCGTCAATAGAGAAATCATTGTCCAGAGTAACACAGAGGACCTTCACAGTTTTTTTGAGATGACTGTACAACCATCAAGATTAATTGTCCTATCCAACAGCAGATCTCTCTTGTTTCTTGGGACCTAGAAATAGCATCTCTGTTTAAACTCGGACAAAACAGATACTATTTCCAGGTCCCACGAAACAAAGAGATCTGCTGTTGGATCTGACAATTAATCTTGATTAGGGATGCACCGATATAACATTTTTGTCTTAAACCGATATATCCAATATTTTCCTTGCCAAAAAAACACATACTGATGTTTACAGTTTTAGCGGCCTTTTAAGCATTCGAGTACAGTTAAATCAGCGTTAAACTAGACATTGGGCCCATGCTGACGTTGGCATTTTCAGCTAATATCGGCCAATTCTGATATGCTTATCGATATATCGTGCATCCCTAATCTTGATGGTTGTACAGTTCTCTCAAACAATGAATTATTGAATTCAATTGTTATGCAACATTGTGGGTAATCACTGGGGATCGTCTTTCAGTAAAAAAAGTGAATGTCTGCTTGTGGTACATTTATTATGTTATATTACACCAATTTGCCCAATGTGGACAGTTACTACATTACACAAGCTCACATTTTTACCACATAAAATGTTGTGGAATTACACAATATTTTGCTTCTTTATAAAAGTTTATAGTCATCACAAGTATATTGAATTGATTGCTTTAAACAGATTCATACAGTTGAAGTCGGGTAGTTTACATACATCTTAGCCAAATACATTTAAACTCAGTTTTTCACAATTCCTGACATTTAATCCTAGTAAAAATTCCCTTTCTTAGGTCAGATAGGATCACCACTTTATTTTAATAATGTGAAATGTCTGAATAATAGTAGGGAGAATTATTTATTTCAGTTTATTTTCTTTCATCACATTCCCAGTGGGTCAGAAGTTTACATCCACTCAATTAGTATTTGGTAGGATTGCCTTTAAATTGTTTAACTTGGGTCAAACGTTTAGGGTAGCCTTCCAGAAGCTTCCCACAATAAGTTGGGTGAATTTTGGCCCATTCCTCCTGACAGAGCTGGTGTAACTGAATCAGGTTTGTTGGCCTTCTTGCTCACACACGCTTTGTCAGTTCTGCCCACAAATGTTATATGGGATTGAGGTCAGGGCTTTGTGATGGCCACTCCAATATCTTGACTTTGTTGTCATTAAGCAATTTTGCCACAACTTTGGAAGTATGCTTGGGGTCATTGTCCATTTGGAAGACCCATTTGCGACCAAGCTTTAACTTCCTGACAAGAGGTCGCCCGATTATGATTTTTCAATACCAATACCGATTATTGGAGGACCAAAAAAGCAGATACCGATTAATTGGGCAATTTTTTAAAATTTTTATTATTTCTTTTTTTTACATTTGTAATAATGACAATTACAACAATACTAAATGAGCACTTATTTTAACTTAATATAATACATCAATAAAATCAATTTAGCCTCAAGTAAATAATGAAACATGTTCAATTTGGTTTAAATAATGCAAAACAAAATGTTGGAGAAGAAAGTAAAAGTGCAATATGTGCTATGTAAGAAAGCTAGCGTTTCAGTTCATTGCTCAGAACATGAGAACATATGAAAGCTGGTGGTTCCTTTTAACATGATTCTTCAATATTCCCAGGTAAGAAGTTTTAGGTTGTAGTTATTATTGGAATTCTAGGACTATTTCCCTCTATACCATTTGTATTTCATTAACCTTTGACTATATGATGTTCTTATAGGCACGTTAGTATTGCCAGTGTAACAGTATAGCTTCCGTCCCTCTCCTGGCTCGAACCAGCAACACAACGACAACAGCCACCCTCGAAGCAGCGTTACCCATGCAGAGCAAGGGGAACAACGACTAGAAGGCTCAGAGCGAGCAATGTTTGAAACGCTATTAACGCGCGCTAACTAGCTAGCCATTTCACTTCGGTTACACCAGCCTCATCTCGGGAGTTGATAGGCTTGAAGTCATAAACAGTGCAATGCTTGACGCACAACGAAGAGCTGCTGGCAAAACGCACGAAAGTGCTGTTTGAATGAATGTTTACACGCCTGCTTCTGCCTACCACCGCTCAGTCAGATACTTAGATACTTATATATATATATATGCCATTTAGCAGACGCTTTTATCCAAAGCGACTTACAGTCATTACAGTACATTCTACGTATGGGTGGTCCCGGGGATCGAACCCACTACCCTGGCGTTACAAGCGCCATGCTCTACCAACTGAGCTACAGACTTGTATGCACTTATGCTCAGTCAGATTATATGCAATGCAGGACAGGCTAGATAATATCTAGTAATATCATCAACCATGTGTAGTTAACTAGTGATTATGATTAATAGTTTTTTATAACATAAGTTTAATGCTAGCTAGCAACTTACCTTGGCTTACTGCATTCGCATAACAGGCAGTCTCCTTGTGGAGTGCAACGAGAGAGAGGCAGGTCGTTATTGCATTGGACTAGTTAACTGTAAGGTTGCAAGATTTCTCCAAAAAGTATGATCTTTGTCCCCATGTGCAGTTGCAAACCGTAGTCTGGCTTTTTTAAGGTGGTTTTGGAGCAGTGGCTTCTTCCTTGCTGAGCAACCTTTCAGGTTATGTTGATATAGGACTCGTTTTACTGTGGATATAGATACTTTTGTACCTGTTTCCTCCAGAATCTTCACAAGGTCCTTTGCTGTTGTTCTGGGATTGATTTGCACTTTTTGCACCAAAGTACATACATCTCTAGGAGACAGAACGTTTCTACATGCGTAGTCCCATGGTGTTTATACTAGCGTACTATTGTTTGTACAGATGAACGTGGTACCTTCAGGCGTTTGGAAATTGCTCCCAAGGATGAACCAGACTTGTGGAGGTCGAAAAGCACAGTTAACTTAGTGTATGTAAACGTCTGACCCACTGGAATTGTGATACAGTGAATTATAAGTTAAATAATATGTCTGTAAACAATTGTTGGGAAAAAAATGACTTGTCATGCACGCAGTAGATGTCCTAACCGACTTGCGAAAACTATTGTTTGTTAACAAGAAATGGGTGGAGTGGTTGAAAAATGAGTTTTAATGACTCCAACCTAAGTGTATGTAAACTTCCCACTTCAACTGTATATTTGGCTTGGTACTGTTGATTTTGTATGCATCTGTCCGTCGCAGGACTATGAACGCCGTTATAATTTGAATGCTTGAAATGGCACAGAAAACTTTGGGCACTCTCTGTGTTCCGGAGTTCTAAATTGAGCAGCTGCTGAAAAATGAGCTCCTGTATATATTGAGATTTAAATGGTTTTTTAGAGTGAAGTACATCGAAAAAATCAAGAGAAAACTGCAAGACTCAATAGAAGACAAAACAAGGAACAAACCAAAAAAGACAGGCTTTTGAAAAATTAACTATTTTTCATAAAATTGTACAGTTATCTTAGCTAGCTGAATTGCTAGCAGAATTGTTTACTTGTTGCTAAGCAGTTGCTAGGGACTCTCCTGGAAGAAGCTAGCTAGCTTACAAAGAATAACAACAAACAATATCTAGTTAACAGAAGAAAGGAAGACAAAATAAGGACAAAAGAAGGACAGAAGAAAAAGGAAAAGAAAGAGGACAACAAAGTGAAACAGTCAGCACTTCTATTGCAACTTCGTATTTCGTCGTCCTAACATAGTCTACACTGCTATCTGCCCAGCAGCTAGCCAGCTAGCAAACGTCCACCGTCTACCGAATAGCAGCACTGTAGAAACTATTACACTCAACTGAACGACTTGATTAGTGTAGTGTTAGCTAGCTACATAGTTGTCTTTGCTGTCTTCGTATCCAAGATAATTGTGTAGTTTAGCGCGTGTAGTCTTAGAGTGATTATCTTAATTTACCGAGGTTAGCTAGCCAGCTATTTGTCGTCCTTAACATAGGAGACACTGCTAGCTAGCCAACAGCTAGCCAACGTCTACTGAATAGAACTTCCGCACTCAACAACCCGGTCGCATTCCGCTTCGCTCCACAGGTAGTATCACATTTTCATTTCATTTCATTTCATTACAGCACAACGGTTTGATTTGTTTGATCGTAGCTAGCTACATAGCTAGCTACATAGCCGTCTGTGTATCAAAGATAATTGTGTAGTCTAGAGCGATTTTCTAGGTTAGCTAGCCAGCTATTGTCGTTCTTTTAACGCAACGTAACGTAATCAACACTGCTAGCTAGCTAGCTAGCCCCCGAATAGCAGCACTGTAGAAACTATTACACTCAACGGAACGACTTGATTAGTGTAGTGTCAACAACGCAGCCACTGCCAGCTAGTCTACAAAGTCAACAACGCAGCCACTGCCAGCTAGCCTACTTCAGCAGTACTGTATCATTTTAATCATTTTAGTCAATAAGATTCTTGCTACGTAAGCTTAACTTTCTGAACATTCGAGACGTGTAGTCCACTTGTCATTGCAATCTCCTTGCATTAGCGTAGCCTCTTCTGTAGCCTGTCAACTATGTGTCTGTCTATCCCTGTTATCTCCTCTCTGCACAGACCATACAAACGCTCCGCACCGCGTGGCCGCGGCCACCCTAATCTGGTGGTCCCAGCGCGCACGACCCACGTGGAGTTCCAGGTCTCCGGTAGCCTCTGGAACTGCCGATCTGCGGCCAACAAGGCAGAGTTCATCTCAGCCTATGCCTCCCTCCAGTCCCTCGACTTCTTGGCACTGACGGAAACATGGATCACCACAGATAACACTGCTACTCCTTCTGCTCTCTCTTCGTCCGCCCACGTGTTCTCGCACACCCCGAGAGCTTCTGGTCAGCGGGGTGGTGGCACCGGGATCCTCATCTCTCCCAAGTGGTCATTCTCTCTTTCTCCCCTACCCATCTGTCTATCGCCTCCTTTGAATTTCATGCTGTCACGGTTACCAGCCCTTTCAAGCTTAACATCCTTATCATTTATCGCCCTCCAGGTCCCCTCGGAGAGTTCATCAATGAGCTTGATGTCTTGATAAGCTCCTTTCCTGAGGACGGCTCACCTCTCACAGTTCTGGGCGACTTTAACCTCCCCACGTCTACCTTTGACTCATTCCTCTCTGCCTCCTTCTTTCCACTCCTTTCCTCTTTTGACCTCACCCTCTCACCTTCCCCCTACTCACAAGGCAGGCAATACGCTCGACCTCATCTTTACTAGATGCTGTTCTTCCACTAACCTCATTGCAACTCCCCTCCAAGTCTCCGACCACTACCTTGTATCCTTTTCCCTCTCGCTCTCATCCAACACTTCCCACACTGCCCCTACTCGGATGGTATCGCGCCGTCCCAACCTTCGCTCTCTCTCCCCCGCTACTCTCTCCTCTTCCATCCTATCATCTCTTCCCTCTGCTCAAACCTTCTCCAACCTATCTCCTGATTCTGCCTCCTCAACCCTCCTCTCCTCCCTTTCTGCATCCTTTGACTCTCTATGTCCCCTATCTTCCAGGCCGGCTCGGTCCTCCCCTCCCGCTCCGTGGCTCGACGACTCATTGCGAGCTCACAGAACAGGGCTCCGGGCAGCCGAGCGGAAATGGAGGAAAACTCGCCTCCCTGCGGACCTGGCATCCTTTCGCTCCCTCCTCTCTACATTTTCCTCCTCTGTCTCTGCTGCTAAAGCCACTTTCTACCACTCTAAATTCCAAGCATCTGCCTCTAACCCTAGGAAGCTCTTTGTCACCTTCTCCTCCCTCCTGAATCCTCCTCCCCCCTCCCTCTCTGCAGATGACTTCGTCAACCATTTTGAAAAGAAGGTCGACGACATCCGATCCTCGTTTGCTAAGTCAAAAGACACCGCTGGTTCTGCTCACACTGCCCTACCCTGTGCTCTGACCTCTTTCTCCCTCTCTCTCCAGATGAAATCTCGCGTCTTGTGACGGCCGGCCGCCCAACAACCTGCCCGCTCGACCCTATCCCCTCCTCGCTTCTCCAGACCATTTCCGGAGACCTTCTCCCTTACCTCACCTCGCTCATCAACTCATCCCTGACCGCTGGCTACGTCCCTTCCGTCTTCAAGAGAGCGAGAGTTGCACCCCTTCTGAAAAACCTACACTCGATCCCTCCGATGTCAACAACTACAGACCAGTATCCCTTCTTTCTTTTCTCTCCAAAACTCTTGAACGTGCCGTCCTTGGCCAGCTCTCCCGCTATCTCTCTCAGAATGACCTTCTTGATCCAAATCAGTCAGGTTTCAAGACTAGTCATTCAACTGAGACTGCTCTTCTCTGTATCACGGAGGCGCTCCGCACCGCTAAAGCTAACTCTCTCTCCTCTGCTCTCATCCTTCTAGACCTATCGGCTGCCTTCGATACTGTGAACCATCAGATCCTCCTCTCCACCCTCTCCGAGTTGGGCATCTCCGGCGCGGCCCACGCTTGATTGCGTCCTACCTGACAGGTCGCTCCTACCAGGTGGCGTGGCGAGAATCTGTCTCCTCACCACGCGCTCTCACCACTGGTGTCCCCCAGGGCTCTGTTCTAGGCCCTCTCCTATTCTCGCTATACACCAAGTCACTTGGCTCTGTCATAACCTCACATGGTCTCTCCTATCATTGCTATGCAGACGACACACAATTAATCTTCTCCTTTCCTCCTTCTGATGACCAGGTGGTGAATCGCATCTCTGCATGTCTGGCAGACATATCAGTGTGGATGACGGATCACCACCTCAAGCTGAACCTCGGCAAGACGGAGCTGCTCTTCCTCCCGGGAAGGACTGCCCGTTCCATGATCTCGCCATCACGGTTGACAACTCCATTGTGTCCTCCTCCCAGAGCGCTAAGAACCTTGGCGTGATCCTGGACAACACCCTGTCGTTCTCAACTAACATCAAGGCGGTGGCCCGTTCCTGTAGGTTCATGCTCTACAACATCCGCAGAGTACGACCCTGCCTCACACAGGAAGCGGCGCAGGTCCTAATCCAGGCACTTGTCATCTCCCGTCTGGATTACTGCAACTCGCTGTTGGCTGGGCTCCCTGCCTGTGCCATTAAACCCCTACAACTCATCCAGAACGCCGCAGCCCGTCTGGTGTTCAACCTTCCCAAGTTCTCTCACGTCACCCCGCTCCTCCGCTCTCTCCACTGGCTTCCAGTTGAAGCTCGCATCCGCTACAAGACCATGGTGCTTGCCTACGGAGCTGTGAGGGGAACGGCACCTCAGTACCTCCAGGCTCTGATCAGGCCCTACACCCAAACAAGGGCACTGCGTTCATCCACCTCTGGCCTGCTCGCCTCCCTACCACTGAGGAAGTACAGTTCCCGCTCAGCCCAGTCAAAACTGTTCGCTGCTCTGGCTCCCCAATGGTGGAACACACTCCCTCACGACGCCAGGACAGCGGAGTCAATCACCACCTTCCGGAGACACCTGAAACCCCACCTCTTTAAGGAATACCTAGGATAGGATAAAGTAATCCTTCTCACCCCCCTTAAAAGATTTAGATGCACTATTGTAAAGTGGCTGTTCCACTGGATGTCATAAGGTGAATGCACCAATTTGTAAGTCGCTCTGGATAAGAGCGTCTGCTAAATGACTTAAATGTAAATGTAAATGTATAAAAGCCGATAGCCGCACGCCAATACACCGATTTGAGGGTCAATCTATCACCTGAATAACAGCCAGCCCTAGTCAGTGTTGATATCCGGTGCCGGGTCGTAATTCGTTGAAGTTAAGTAACAAAGCAACTGACTTGTTTCTGGCCCGTTTCGGCAGCCTCCCAGAATCTCCATCTGACTGTTCAACAAATTCTCTTCTAACCAGTGATGTAAAAATGAGTGTTAATGAGTGGTAATCACTTCCATGGATATCATATTGAAATCAATGTAACAGGAGGCAAAGGTTTTGGGTGTATGTTCCACCGGCGGGCCACCCATTAGGGGCGGTGCCCCACTTGTGATTGGTCACCAAATATTTGTCATAAAAAATTAGCAGTCTAATCCATTTGCTTTTGTCTTGTTTGTTAGTTTTTGTTCTAAATGTCGATATTTTCTCGCACATCCCTCTCCTTTTCCTGCCTGACTCCCTCCTTCCCTTTTGAAACGGCCTATGTGGCATCGATATGAGTCAGACATTTATTCTAGCGCCCGGGAGGCCCGGTTCTGAAATGAATGCAATCACTTTTCACCCGAGTCAAACTCCTCCCACCGGGGTAACCTGGGCCAGATAAATGAATCTCCTCATCGGATGGGGCGCTGTTATTTCATCGCCACCAGACCGTTCAAATCAAAGGATCACAGCCGTTTGAGACTGAAAAGCGAGTTTACCGGTAGCTAGACCATAGACTGCTGGTTATGTATCTGGTTATGCATATTTTGAGAATCATTATCACTATCATCGCTAGCACCGTCACCGGCCTCAATCTAATCCAATCTGGAGCCAGTCTGTCTCCATCTGTGCAGCATAGAATTAGCTTCCAAACGCAGCTCAAGAAATAACGTAATCATGTTTATAATTGAGGGACGATAACCGTCGTTGACCCTGTTTTTCTGTTTGACCAAGTGCACAGTTGGGTGCCAAACTGATCCCCTGGTCATGAACGGATGCCGGGACCTACCAAAAGGAGCAAAGTTGGGTATCATAACATGTCCAGCAATGTGATTGGAATGGTTTAGGGACCTCCAAAAAAAAAGATTTCATCCACTGTTCACTTGCTATTTTCACAGCTTGTCAGGCAAGACCTCAGAATAAAAGTGTGTCATGTGACACAAGTACCCTTGTGACACCTCTGTTGTTGCCAGTCTCCCTTGACTCTTATGAAAAGGACGTGCCATCATGAGGCCTCTAAAAGTGACAGGAGATACTGCCCTGATGTCACAGGCGGCTTCATAAACAACAACAGGTTATGTGATCATTCCTATAGCTTGATAAACTAGTAAGCTAGTTCCCCAGCCAAGAATAAACAACCAGTCGAGTCATTTTGGTAGTGGAGTGCATTAGCAAAAGGTGCTATCCTTTCTTTAGAACAAAATACTTGGCTGTCTATTACATCACCCCGTTACAGGCCCTTGCAGTCAACACCACCTCATGAGATTGCCTGCTGCAGTGGTTCGAGAGATTTCCAGTTACAGCTGAAGACAAGCAAGTGGGCCCTCATCAGCATCATGCTGCCATGCCCTCGCTGGGAGCTTTCTTATGAATGGAACAGTCAGCCACATGTTTGCAACAGCACCCTTCACCTTTCAGCGGCAACAGCTTTTATAGGCTTATTATTTGTACAAATACACAAAGTAACCCACTAAATTACTTTGATACATTTGATAAAGCAATTGTGAAATGTAATTTATGTAAACTGACTTAGATGCATATAATGTCCAGGGCATAACCTAGCCTGGTGGAACCAGCCTGATCACCATATAATGTCCAGGGTATAACCAAGCCTGTTGGGAACCAGCCTGGTTACTGTGTTCACCACATAATGTCCAGGGTATAACCTAGCCTGGTGGAACCAGCCTGATCACCATATAATGTCCAGGGTATAACCTCGCCTGATGGAACCAGCCTGATCACTGTGTTCACCATATAATATCCAGGGTATAACCTAGCCTGGTGGAACCAGCCTGATCACTGTGTTCACCATATAATGTCCAGGGTATAACCTAGCCTGGCACCACCCTGATCACTGTGTTCACCATATAATGTCCAGGGTATAACATAGCCTGATGGAACCAGCCTGATCGCTGTGTTCACCATTCTATCAGACTTCACATTTTATTATATCTGAAGTGAAATAGAAAGGTGAACGCAGCCATCAGGTTGGTTCTCCCAGGCTACTCATAACCACCATTTCTAATGTAATCGGTGCTCTGTGTGTGTTTGTGTGTTACCGACCAGTATCTTTGAGGGAGCTGATCTTTGCTCCTATGCCCATCAATAGCGCTCTGTCAAAGACCTCACCTCAATGGGGAGAACAGAATTAGGAAGGTTTAGTCTGACCTGTTCAAACTCCAACATAGTACCTGTTTGTGTGTCAGATATCACCTATCCCTTACTGCCATTGGTAATAGAACAGTGTATGTGTTCACAGAAACATGTATGGAGCCAGCACATGGAGACTTGCAAGCTGATGCGATGAAGTCCAGACGGGCTTGATCCTGATGTGTATGAACGGAGAGAAAACTGGCACTCGGCATAAACATTTTACTAGACACAACATTAACTTGCATTGTCTTTTTTTATTTTATTATTGAATTGGTTGATATCAGTCAATATGGGGAGGGAGAAACCTTGTGTATTGTGCACTAGGATCAGGGAACTCCGGTTGTATATGGGACACCATACAGGAAGGTATGACCACTCTGACAAGTTTGCCACGGTAGCCCCATTACCACCTGACAAAATGCAGATAGACAACAGTATCTGTATCCGCTGGGTTATGACATTGAAATATGAAAGGTGCACATTGTTATATTAGTAGAACACTGATTCTATGGTATTATGTAAAGGGTTGTTAATTCTACAGGGACCTGTTACGACATTTGAAAGTTATCGAAACACTTAGTTTCGAATCACTACATAAATTCAGCAGTCACATTCTCATATTACTCTGTTGGCTACTCATATTCAATGGTTCCTCCAGCATCACACCATACATCAGTCTGTAGTTGTTGAACTCAACGTGCAGGAGGTTTGTTTGTTGTGAATGAGTGTGGGGAAACTGGCCACCAGAATGGTTGTGCGCCATGTCTATCATGTTAAACACCTATCAACGATTGTGAGATCTTGCATGCTTCTGCAGTGTAGTCAGCCTAGAACCCATCATTTACCATTTTCTTAATGTCGTGTGCAATGCCTCTTTTTAAAGGGACAGTTCACTCTAAAATCTGAAGTGGTCTAATGTTGATACATGTCAATGTTGCATAGCATCTGCTGCATTGAGCTACATGCCAAATGAAATGGAAAGATAGGCTTGTAGTCTAATTTCCTGATTTAATTCGGAGAATATACAAAGCTTGTAATTTGGACATTTCAACGTTCGACCAAACAGTACACTCTCGAAGTCAATATCACTTTAAGTTGAACACATGTATGTTTCTGATTGGTTCCTGGGCCCTCTAGATCTGGTGGCTGGACGCAGAGCTGACGTGTGGTCAGACTCGCCCGCTAGTCTTCACTCAGGGCCACTCTGTCTGCAACCGATCCTTCTTTCCCTGCTTCGACACACCCGCCGTCAAGAGCACCTACACCGCTACTGTCAGGGTGAGTGTCAACTGTCACACCTCTAGTGCTGGTTTCCAGAGAAACCTGACCCTAATTGTTTTGATATTGACATAACATAAGCCTTTGTGTTGAAAATGTGAATGTAATACACCTCGGCCGTCAAGAGCACCTACACCGCTACTGTCAGGGCAAGTCACCTCTCAAACCTGGGTTGTGTTGATGTGGATGTTGTTTATTTAACCTTTATTTTATCAGGAGCTGAACCAAGGTCTCTTTTACAGATGAGCCCTGAATTACGGAAATGACTGAAAATACACACATCAAAATATAAATACAAAATGCAGGCAGAAAGAGAACAACAGTCATAAAACACATTCATCATAAGGTCCTCAATTAGCTTTCTGAATTGCCCGAGAGGCACCGGAATATCACATTTAAAAACATTTTGAGGATTGTTCCAAAAGTAAGGTCCACGAAAACTAAAAGCTGATTTACCACCTCCGTAGAGACCAAAAGGTCTCATCCCTGAGACCAGGTGTGGTAACTCCTTATGTCTAAAGTTTAGTAATGATGCTAGGAACAGTGGGACTATTTGTAAAAGGGCTTTATACATGAAAACATAGCAATGTATTTATGTACGTGACATCAAAGAGGGCCAACCAACTTTCTGGTAGAGAATGCAGTGACGAGTACTTAAACTGTCACCTGTAATAAAGCACAGTGCTCTATGATAAACTGCATCTAACGGCTTTAATGAAGTGGCAGTTGAGTTCATATAGATGACGTCGCAATACTCTAGGACCGATGGGAACGTCGACTGAATAATCTGCTTTCTATTATTTAGCGAGAGGCAGGGCCTGTTTCTATAGAAGAAGCACATTTTTATTCTCAGCTTCTTAAAAGACAGCTTTTAATCTATCCAGAGGCCCAGATATTTGTACGCAGGGAGATGGTCAATATGGACACCATCCAAAGTACATACAGTTCCTTGCGAAAGTATTCGGCCTCCTTGAACTTTGCGACCTTTTGCCACATTTCAGGCTTCAAACATAAAGATATAAAACTATTTTTTTTGTGAAGAATCAACAACAAGTGAGACACAATCATGAAGTGGAACGACATTTATTGGATATTTCAAACTTTTTTAACAAATCAAAAACTGAACAATTGGGCGTGCAAAATTATTCAGCCCCCTTAAGTTAATACTTTGTAGCACCACCTTTTGCTGCGATTACAGCTGTAAGTCACTTGGGGTATGTCTCTATCAGTTTTGCACATCGAGAGACTGAACATTTTTCCCATTCCTCCTTGCAAAACAGCTCGAGCTCAGTGAGGTTGGATGGAGAGCATTTGTGAACAGCAGTTTTCAGTTCTTTCCACAGATTCTCGATTGGATTCAGGTCTGGACACAGTGCAGGTGCATTTATACGGAGACTTGATTACACACAGGTGGATTGTATTTATCATCATTAGTCATTTAGGTCAACATTGGATCATTCAGAGATCCTCTATGAACTTCTGGAGAGAGTTTGCTGCACTGAAAGTAAAGGGGCTGAATAATTTTGCACGCCCAATTGTTCAGTTTTTGATTTGTTAAAAAAGTTTGAAATATCCAATAAATGTCGTTCCACTTCATGATTGTGTCCCACTTGTTGTTGATTCTTCACAAAAAATACAGTTTTATATCTTTATGTTTGAAGCCTGAAATGTGGCAAAAGGTCGCAAAGTTCAAGGGGGCCGAATACTTTCGCAAGGCACTGTATGCTTCAATCATCAGAATGATTTGTATGCGCTGTAGAGAACAACATGTACTTAGTTTTACCTGTATTCAGTACTAATTTACGGTCATTTCTATAATACAATGAAGGCAGACTATAGTTCTGATAGAGCCTGGTAAACCGTGGGGGCAATAGCATACACAACAGTATCATCGGTATCAAATTGTGTTGGTCACATACACGTGTTTAGCAGATGTTATTGCGGGTGAAGCAAAGTACTTGTGTTTCTAGCGCCAACAGTGCAGTAATATCTAACAAGTAATATCTAAATTTTCCACAACAATACACACAAAGCTAAAGGAATGGAATCGGCATACAAGTGCAGGTACATTGTTTTTTACAGACAAGTTGATATTGTTCATGTAAAAAGTACAGGACCCAGAATTGACCCCTGCGGGACACCTTTTGTGATATCCAGGAAACCTGATTTAATGCCGTAAGTAGATATACATTGAGTTCTATCTGTCAAGTAATTTTTAAACCAGTTACATACAGTCTGTTCTAGGCCATTTAAGGAAAGCCTCAATTAGCGGTGAGGGATCAACCGTATAGAGGGCAGCACAATGTTTATTTTATCCATACAGTTAAAACTAAAACCACATTTAAAACTAGGGATGCAACAGAGATAGTGCTACAATCTGGTCTAAACTCAACTGATGTACATTTAGAATACATTTCAAAGATAAGAAAGATCTTAGCTGAGAATTAATCAAAGATTCTAATATTTTAGCGGGGCAAGAAAGTTTAGAAATAGGTCGATAATTATTAGGTCACAGGGGTCAGAACCTTTTGTGAAGGGGGAGTACATTGTCTGAAAGATTATAGTCAGTTAACTTTGCTTTGGCCCAGGCCTGATTTCTCCTCTGAATGAGCACAGGTAATTCCAAAGAAAACCAAAGGTTCAATCTATCTTTGACTCTGAATTGTTTAAAAGGGGCATGTTTATCTTCCAGAGTAATAAATATGGAGGATATATTTTCTAGAACCAACTCAGTGTCAGGAATACAGGAGACCGTGACTAAATCAGAGTAGAACATGTAAAATCTTTTAAAAATGTCTCTTCTTAATTAAATGAGGATTAGTATGTTGCTGTTTCGTATCTAATACCATACTATGGGACAATGATCACTGAGATTATATGAAAATACTCCACTAGACAAATATTTATGGAGGTTACATAAATATTGATTGTGATTGCCAACAAGGGTTTTCCACCAAGTACTAAGTCATGTTTTGCAGTAGGGGTCAAATACTTATTTCCCTCATTAAAATGTAAATCAATTTATAACATTTTTGACATGCGTTTTTCTGGATTTTTTGTTGTTATTCTGTCTCTCACTGTTCAGATAAACCTACCATTAAAATGATAGACTGGTCATTTCTTTGTCAGTGGGCAAATGTACAAAATCAGCAGGGGATCAAATACTTTTTTTCCTCACTGTATGTTCAGAGATGACCTATCAGATATAAGAATTTGTTGGTGGGCCACTGGGGTGGTCAATCACCTTTTTTCTTTTACCACAACATCACTGGTAAGAAAACCCTGGCTCGGTGATATCAGCTTTGCATTGCTCTGTTGATCTGTCTCTGTCTACCTGTCTTTCTCTACGTTTTTCATTCTCATTCACCCCACTGTTTTTTGATTAAATGTAAATAATTGTTTTTGTGGTGTTTCAAACTGTAGCGTTAATTCTGTCATTTGTAGTTTATTACATTTTTGCTGATAATTTTGTATTTGTTGTATTGTTGTCCTCAGGAGAATTGAGACACTGGTCTCAATGGGTTTCCCGAAATAAGTCAAAGTTGAATAAATAAAGAAATCATACTGTAAATCTCACTTGGCATTTTAATATAATTCCCAATGCTAATCTCTTGTTATAATCTCCCTTTCACCCCGTTAATCTCACTTTGTTGTAATCTTAATCTGGTTTATTTGCTCCCACCCTCTGTCTTGGTTTCTCTCCATTTTAATCTGTTTTGTCTAAATAAAATGGCTTTTATAGAATTACACCACTGTTTCTTTCATCTCACCCTGCTTTCCACAATCGACATCTCACTTTCCCTTCTGTTGTCTCGTTAGCACCCATTTTCCTGAAACTCCTGCTTTAACGTAATCTCCCTTTGTCAAAATGAGCTTCATAATATGTTTCTGTGCGAGCGTGTGTACGTTCATGTCTGTGTGTGTACGTACATGTCTGTGAGCCTGTTTGTGTGTGTACAGGTGCCGGAAGGTGTGACAGTGTTGATGAGTGCCTCCCGTAGTGCCTACTCCAAGCAGGACAGGGTGTTCCAGTTCTCCATGGAGTACCCCGTCCCAGCCTACCTGGTGGCACTGGTGGCAGGAGACCTGCAGCACGTCGACATCGGCCCCAGGTCAGTGGGAGTGACCTGACCGAGGTCCAGTACATGAATATTAAGCAGTATTTCCCATCCCTTCACTGATTTGAAAGGAAATGACTGGCATATATCGTGGACACTCCAACTAGCCAATGCCTCCAACCAATCCAATGCTTTAAGATTTGTGAGAAGTAGTGAATGAGGAGTGTCGACTTCAGGAGAAAGATACTGTATTAGAGATATTATTGTGATGTAACCTTTTGTCATGAATGTGTCAAACTCCAGACCTTGAGGCCTGCAGTTACTGTTGGTTGTCATTCCTCCCTTACCTTTTAATTGATAAATGAAGTAATTGATTAGCAAGGAAGTCCACACACCACTGTTTCCTAGGTGTAAATCGGACACCAATATGAAGGAAAGAACAACATCCAGCTGACACTGTGGCACTCTAGGACTTGAGTTTGATGCCCCTATACCGGTGCTATGCTTCTGCATATTATCATGTGTCAATGTCCAGACCGTCACATATTTGCAATAGTGACCAAATCAGCAGCATCACATGATATTTTCACATGCAAGGGGCCGATTCCACGCCAGCGTGGACAGTAAATATTTTTGGTGTGTCAGATTGTTCTGGCAATTCTCACACAAAAACTTAATTGGGAGGAAGGATGTTCAATGTGCTTTTTACATCTGTATCACAAACTATTTTTCAAAAATCATGATGTAAGTGGCATTTTAGACCTATACATGCCCTCCTGTAAGACCCTATGATGTGTGAACCGTACAGACAACATCTAGTCATTATACTGTAAGACCCTATGATGTGTGAACCGTACATGATACAGACAACATCTAGTCATTCTACTGTAAGTCTCTGATCTGTGAACTATACATGATACAGACAACATCTTGTAGTCATTATACTGTAAGACCCTATGATGTGTGAATCGTACATGATACAGACAACATCTTGTAGTCATTATACTGTAAGACCCTATGATGTGGGAATCGTACTTGATACAGACAACATCTAGTCATTATCCTGTAAGACCCTATGATGTGTGAACCGTACATGATACAGACAACATCTAGTCATTATCCTGTAAGACCCTATGATGTGTGAACCGTACATGATACAGACAACATCTTGGAGTCATTATCCTGTAAGACCCTATGATGTGTGAACCTTACATGATACAGACAACATCTTGTAGTCATTATCCTGTAAGACCCTATGATGTGTGAACCTTGCATGATACAGACAACATCTTGTAGTCATTATACTATAAGACCCTATGATGTGGGAACCGTACTTGATACAGACATCTTGGAGTCATTATACTGTAAGACCCTATGATGTGGGAATCGTACTTGATACAGACAACATCTAGTCATTATCCTGTAAGACCCTATGATGTGTGAACCGTACATGATACAGACAACATCTAGTCATTATCCTGTAAGACCCTATGATGTGTGAACCGTACATGATACAGACAACATCTAGTCATTATCCTGTAAGACCCTATGATGTGTGAACCGTACATGATACAGACAACATCTTGTAGTCATTATCCTGTAAGACCCTATGATGTGGGAACCGTACTTGATACAGACATCTTGGAGTCATTATACTGTAAGACCCTATGATGTGTGAACCGTACATGATACAGACAACATCTAGTCATTATCCTGTAAGACCCTATGATGTGTGAACCGTACATGATACAGACAACATCTAGTCATTATCCTGTAAGACCCTATGATGTGGGAACCGTACTTGATACAGACATCTTGGAGTCATTATACTGTAAGACCCTATGATGTGGGAATCGTACTTGATACAGACAACATCTAGTCATTATCCTGTAAGACCCTATGATGTGTGAACCGTACATGATACAGACAACATCTTGTAGTCATTATACTGTAAGACCCTATGACCTGTGAACCGTACATGATACAGACAACATCTAGTCATTATCCTGTAAGACCCTATGATGTGTGAACCGTACATGATACAGACAACATCTTGTAGTCATTATCCTGTAAGACCCTATGATGTGTGAACCGTACATGATACAGACAACATCTTGGAGTCATTATCCTGTAAGACCCTATGATGTGTGAACCGTACACGATACAGACAACATTTAGTCATTATACTGTAAGACTCTATGATCTGTGAACCGTACATGATACAGACAACATCTAGTCATTATCCTGTAAGACCCTATGATGTGTGAACCGTACATGATACAGACAACATCTTGTAGTCATTATCCTGTAAGACCCTATGATGTGTGAACCGTACATGATACAGACAACATCTTGGAGTCATTATCCTGTAAGACCCTATGATGTGTGAACCGTACACGATACAGACAACATCTTGTAGTCATTATACTGTAAGACCCTATGATGTGTGAACCGTACATGATACAGACAACATCTTGTAGTCATTATACTGTAAGACCCTATGATGTGTGAACCGTACATGATACAGACAACATCTTGTAGTCATTATACTGTAAGACCCTATGATGTGTGAACCGTACATGATACAGACAACATCTTGTAGTCATTATACTGTAAGACCCTATGATGTGTGAACCGTACATGATACAGACAACATCTTGTCGTCATTATACTGTAAGACCCTATGATGTGTGAATCGTACATGATACAGACAACATCTTGTAGTCATTATACTGTAAGACCCTATGATGTGTGAACCGTACATGATACAGACAACATCTTGTAGTCATTATACTGTAAGACCCTATGATGTGTGAACCTTACATGATACAGACAACATCTTGTAGTCATTATACTGTAAGACCCTATGATGTGTGAACCGTACATGATACAGACAACATCTTGTAGTCATTATACTGTAAGACCCTATGATGTGTGAACCGTACATGATACAGACAACATCTTGTAGTCATTATACTGTAAGACCCTATGATGTGTGAACCGTACATGATACAGACAACATTTAGTCATTATACTGTAAGACCCTATGATGTGTGAACCGTACATGATACAGACAACATTTAGTCATTATACTGTAAGACCCTATGATGTGTGAACCTTACATGATACAGACAACATCTTGTAGTCATTATACTGTAAGACCCTATGATGTGTGAACCGTACATGATACAGACAACATCTTGTAGTCATTATACTGTAAGACCCTATGATGTGTGAACCTTGCATGATACAGACAACATCTAGTAGTCATTATCCTGTAAGACCCTATGATGTGTGAACCTTACATGATACAGACAACATCTTGTAGTCATTATCCTGTAAGACCCTATGATGTGTGAACCTTACATGATACAGACAACATCTTGTAGTCATTATACTGTAAGACCCTATGATGTGTGAACCGTACATGATACAGACAACATTTAGTCATTATACTGTAAGACCCTATGATGTGTGAACCGTACATGATACAGACAACATCTAGTCATTATCCTGTAAGACCCTATGATGTGTGAACCGTACATGATACAGACAACATCTTGGAGTCATTATCCTGTAAGACCCTATGATCTGTGAACTATACATGATACAGACAACATCTTGGAGTCATTATACTGTAAGACCCTATGATGTGTGAACCGTACATGATACAGACAACATCTTGTAGTCATTATACTGTAAGACCCTATGATGTGTGAACCGTACATGATACAGACAACATTTAGTCATTATACTGTAAGACCCTATGATCTGTGAACCGTACATGATACAGACAACATCTTGGAGTCATTATCCTGTAAGACCCTATGATGTGTGAACCGTACATGATACAGACAACATCTTGGAGTCATTATACTGTAAGACCCTATGATGTGTGAACCGTACATGATACAGACAACATCTTGTAGTCATTATACTGTAAGACCCTATGATGTGTGAACCGTACATGATACAGACAACATCTTGTAGTCATTATACTGTAAGACCCTATGATGTGTGAACCGTACATGATACAGACAACATCTTGTAGTCATTATACTGTAAGACCCTATGATGTGTGAACCGTACATGATACAGACAACATCTTAGTCATTATACTGTAAGACCCTATGATGTGTGAACCGTACATGATACAGACAACATCTTGTAGTCATTATACTGTAAGACCCTATGATGTGTGAACCGTACATGATACAGACAACATCTTGTAGTCATTATACTGTAAGACCCTATGATGTGTGAACCGTACATGATACAGACAACATCTTGTAGTCATTATACTGTAAGACCCTATGATGTGTGAACCGTACATGATACAGACAACATCTTGTCGTCATTATACTGTAAGACCCTATGATGTGTGAACCGTACATGATACAGACAACATCTTGTAGTCATTATACTGTAAGACCCTATGATGTGTGAACCGTACTTGATACAGACAACATCTTGTAGTCATTATACTGTAAGACCCTATGATGTGTGAACCGTACATGATACAGACAACATTTAGTCATTATACTGTAAGACCCTATGATGTATGAGCCGTACATGATACAGACAACATCTTGTAGTCATTATACTGTAAGACCCTATGATGTGTGAACCGTACATGATACAGACAACATCTTGTAGTCATTATACTGTAAGACCCTATGATGTGTGAACCGTACATGATACAGACAACATTTAGTCATTATACTGTAAGACCCTATGATGTGTGAACCGTACATGATACAGACAACATCTAGTCATTATACTGTAAGACCCTATGATGTGTGAACCGTACATGATACAGACAACATTTAGTCATTATACTGTAAGACCCTATGATGTGTGAACCGTACATGATACAGACAACATCTAGTCATTATACTGTAAGACCCTATGATGTGTGAACCGTACATGATACAGACAACATCTAGTCATTATACTGTAAGACCCTATGATGTGTGAACCGTACATGATACAGACAACATCTTGTAGTCATTATACTGTAAGACCCTATGATGTGTGAACCGTACATGATACAGACAACATTTAGTCATTATACTGTAAGACTCTATGATCTGTGAACCGTACATGATACAGACAACATCTTGGTGTCATTATACTGTAAGACCCTATGATGTGTGAACCGTACATGATACAGACATCTTGGAGTCATTATACTGTAAGACCCTATGATGTGTGAACCGTACATGATACAGACAACATCTTGGAGTCATTATACTGTAAGACCCTATGATGTGTGAACCGTACATGATACAGACAACATCTTGTAGTCATTATACTGTAAGACCCTATGATGTGTGAACCGTACATGATACAGACAACATCTTGTAGTCATTATACTGTAAGACCCTATGATCTGTGAACCGTACATGATACAGACAACATCTAGTCATTATACTGTAAGACCCTATGATGTGTGAACCGTACATGATACAGACAACATCTTGTAGTCATTATACTGTAAGACCCTATGATGTGTGAACCGTACATGATACAGACAACATTTAGTCATTATACTGTAAGACCCTATGATGTGTGAACCGTACATGATACAGACAACATCTAGTCATTATACTGTAAGACCCTATGATGTGTGAACCGTACATGATACAGACAACATTTAGTCATTATACTGTAAGACCCTATGATGTGTGAACCGTACATGATACAGACAACATCTAGTCATTATACTGTAAGACCCTATGATGTGTGAACCGTACATGATACAGACAACATCTAGTCATTATACTGTAAGACCCTATGATGTGTGAACCGTACATGATACAGACAACATCTTGTAGTCATTATACTGTAAGACCCTATGATGTGTGAACCGTACATGATACAGACAACATTTAGTCATTATACTGTAAGACTCTATGATCTGTGAACCGTACATGATACAGACAACATCTTGGTGTCATTATACTGTAAGACCCTATGATGTGTGAACCGTACATGATACAGACATCTTGGAGTCATTATACTGTAAGACCCTATGATGTGGGAACCGTACATGATACAGACAACATCTTGGAGTCATTATACTGTAAGACCCTATGATGTGTGAACCGTACATGATACAGACAACATCTTGGTGTCATTATACTGTAAGACCCTATGATGTGTGAACCGTACATGATACAGACATCTTGGAGTCATTATACTGTAAGACCCTATGATGTGGGAACCGTACATGATACAGACAACATCTTGTAGTCATTATACTGTAAGACCCTATGATGTGTGAACCGTACATGATACAGACAACATCTAGTCATTATACTGTAAGACCCTATGATGTGTGAACCGTACATGATACAGACAACATCTTGGAGTCATTATACTGTAAGACCCTATGATGTGTGAACCGTACATGATACAGACAACATCTTGGAGTCATTATGCTGCTTATAGTGTGCTCTAAAATATGGAGAATGTCTCGATCCTGAAATGTCACAAATGTATTCAACTTAAAAAAAAAAAAAAGGAATATCTCAATTACCCGTCTTGATCTTGTTCATTTTTAGACATATTGTTTAAAACTATGAACCTACAAGTACATCACATTTCCAGAGTGGGCTGGTGTGGAATCACCCACATAGCATGTTTATTATCTTATCTATAGGGGAAATGTTTCACCTCACTAGGAACCAAATGGAAGCAAACGACTCGAAACTGGGAGGGACCTACTTATAAGAAACATTTTTGTTGTAAATGTTTTTGCTATGGTTTGCACTAATGAATACATCCCTGCTATCTTCCTCTGGCAGGAGCCGGGTGTGGGCAGAGCCGTGTGTACTGACCTGTGCTGTGAGCAAGCTAGGGGGTAGCGTGGAGCGTTGGCTGAATGTGGCCGAGGACCTCTTCGGACCCTATGTGTGGGGAAGGTTAGAGCAATACATTTATTTTTGCCTCGCACAAAGAATCTCAACATCAAATATAGAACAATGCATGAAGGGTACAGGTCGAGTTTTTTGTGACATACTTATGCGTAACACACACTTCAGCTACTCTATCCCTTAGGTCTGGGTAAGTTGCAGTGTCTATGTTTGTCCATGGCCTCTGTAGTATTTTGGTCGATTTGGTTTAGCTAGCCATACCAATTAATAATATAGAGTACAGACAGAACACACACAATCCCCAAAATACACTTAGAGTAAGTGCCAAATTCACATGGCTAGACAGTCTTCAGATTTAAATTGTACAGTGTTCGCAGTTACAGATACAAATTCTCCATATCTACAATTTTACATGAATTGTTAACTTTACAGGGCTTTTAAGTCATGCTAGGGAGATGGAAGATGGAGCTGAAACCATACAAAACATGCTATAAAAGAGAACAAACCAGAAAACTTTCCCACTCAGTCAATTGAGGAGGTACACTTCCTGTCTACTCATACATTGAAAAAAGTTATGTTATGTCCTAATGAGAGTTGTATAATTCATGAATTGAATTTCAATGCACTTATCGGCCTGTGTCCCAAATGGCACCGTGTTCCCTATCTGGTGCACTACTTTCACCCTATTCCTTATATAGTGCACTTCGTTTGACATCAATAGTATTGCACTACATAAGGAATAGTGTGTAATATTGGAAGCAGTCCTGAATTAACCACACGACAACCCTCGTATCATTCCGCCACCCTGGTCACACACAGGTACGACATAGTGTTCCTGCCTCCGTCGTTCCCCATCGTGGCCATGGAGAACCCCTGCCTCACCTTCATCATCTCCTCCATCCTGGAGAGCCGGGAGTTCCTGCTGATCGACGTCATCCACGAGATTGCCCATGGCTGGTTCGGCAACGCGGTCACCAACGCCACCTGGGAAGAGATGTGGCTGAGCGAGGGACTGGCCACCTACGCACAGAGACGCATCACTACCGAGGCCTACGGTGTGTATACATACGCACGCTCACGCACGCTCACACACACACCTAGGCACAAAAGCATATATACATTTTAAAAAAGTTTACCTTTTTATTTAAGTTAAGAACACATTCTTATTTAAAATGATGACCTACCGGGAAACAGTGGGTTAACTGCCTTGTTCAGGCGCAGAACGACAGATGTTTCCCATGTCATCTCGGGGATTCGATCCAGCAACCTTTCAGTTACTGGCCCAATGTTCTAACCACTAGGCTACCTGCCGCCCCACATGGTGCATATGGTGTGTATATACAGCATACACACCTAAGTACAGAGGTGTATCACTACCGACAGACACACACACAAACAAACATGCCAACAGCTAATCCCTCATCCCTGTGTTTCCCAAGGTGAGGCCTTCACCTGTCTGGAAACGGTGTTCCGTCTAGACGCCCTGCATAGACAGATGCGTCTCCTAGGAGACAACAACCCTGTCAGCAAGCTGCAGGTCAAATTTGAGCCAGGTAGGGGTGATACAGTGGGGAGAACAAGTATTTCATACACTGCCGATTTTGCAGGTTTTCCTACTTACAAAGCATGTAGAGGTCTGTAATTTTTTATCATAGGTACACTTCAACTGTGAGAGACGGAATCTAAAACACAAATCCAGAAAAACACATCGTATAATTATTAAGTAATTCATTTGCATTTTATTGCATGACATAAGTATTTGATCACCTACCAACCAGTAAGAATTCCGGCTCTCAAAGACCTGTTAGTTTTTCTTTAAGAAGCCCTCCTGTTCTCCACTCATTACCTGTATTAACTGCACCTGTTTGAACTCGTTACCTGTATAAAAGACACCTGTCCACACACTCAATCAAACAGACTCCAACCTCTCCACAATGGCCAAGACCAGAGAGCTGTGTAAGGACATCAGGGATAAGATTGTAGACCTGCACAAGGCTGGGATGGGCTACCGGACAATAGGTAAGCAGCTTGGTGAGAAGGCAGCAACTGTTGGCGCAATTATTAGAAAATGGAAGAACTTCAAGATGACGGTCAATCACCCTCGGTCTGGGGCTCCATGCAGGATCTCACCTCGTGGGGCATCAATGATCATGAGAAAGGTGAGCGATCCACCCAGAACTACACAGCAGGACCTGGTCAATGACCTGAAGAGAGCTGGGACCACAGTCTCAAAGAAAACCATTAGTAACACACTACGCCGTCATGGATTAAAATCCTGCAGCCCACGCAAGGTCCCCCTCCTCAAGCCAGTGCATGTCCAGGCCCGTCTGAAGTTTGCCAATGACCATCTGGATGATCCAGAGGAGGAGTGGGAGAAGGTCATGTGGTCTGATGAGACAAAAATAGAGCTTTTTGGTCTAAACTCTACTCACTGTGTTTGGAGGAAGAAGAAGGATGAGTACAACCCCAAGAACACCATCCAGACCTGGACCCAATAGAAAATCTTTGGAGGGAGCTGAAAGTCCATATTGCCCAGCGTAAGCCCCGAAACCTGAAGGATCTGGAGAAGGTCCGTATGGAGGAGTGGGCCAAAATCCCTGCTGCAGTGTGTGCAAACCTGGTCAAGAACTACAGGAAACGTATGATCTCTGTAATTGCAAACAAAGGTTTCTGTACCAAATATTAAGTTCTCCTTTCCTGATGTATCAAATACTTATGTCATGCAATAAAATGCTAATTAATTACTTAAAAATCGTACAATGTTATTTTCTGGATTTTTGTTTTAGATTCCGTCTCTCACAGTTGAAGTGTATCTATGCTAAAACTTACAGACCTCTACATGCTTTGTAAGTAGGAAACACTGCCGATTTCGCAGGTTATCAAATACTTGTTCTCCCCACTGTTGGTGGATAAACGCACGCGCACACACAAATAGTCTGTGTAATTGTGCTTCACAAATAAAATGTTAGTTTTTAAATGAGGACAACTCTGTTTCCTTGTCTTTCATTTTCTCCCGGTCATCTGTTTCTTGTCTTCCCTTAGGTATTAATCCCAGTAGTCTGATGAACTTGTTCACTTATGAGAAAGGCTTTTGCTTCGTCTCGTACCTTTCTCAACTCTGCGGCAATGTCAAGCGCTTCGACAGCTTCCTGAGGGTAAGCGCATGAACACACAGATACACACACACACACACAGACACACCACATCACTTGAAAGTGTGTCATGTTCTCTCAGGCCTACATAGAGCAGTTTAAGTTCAGCAGTGTTGTGGCCCAGGACCTGCTCGATTTCTTCTTGTGCTTCTTCCCGGAGCTGAAGGAGAGCTGTGTGGCACAGAGAGAGGGTGAGTCTGTCACTCACATTACCAGTTCATGGGAAAAGGACATTTTCTTCCACCAAACTTGTCCAAGTGCTGGATAGCATTGTCAAATTATTCTCTGTTTTTGTGTGAACCCACAGAACTGAAAATGTATATACTTGTTCCTCTCTCTTCTCCCTCTCAGGGTTGGAGTTTGAGCGGTGGCTGAACGCTTGTGGCCCCCCTCTGTGCGAACCGGACCTCTCGGCCGGGGTGGTTCTGACCGGTCCCGTCCAGAGTCTGTGTGACCTGTGGGCCAGCGAACCCCCGGACCCTGAGGCCATTGCAAACTTTAACCTCTCCTCTTGGAGCACCTTCCAGACCGTTCTCTTCCTGGACAGACTGTTGGACCGCTCGCCCCTCTCACACGGTAGGTACCAGACCATCGTGTTACTGTATCATCAAGCTACCCCAGAGAGTGATGGGATGCTTGTTTGTGTGTGTGTCAGAGGTTATGGGTCAGTTGTCACGCTGCTACTCGGCCCAGCTGGATGAGATGAACGCTGAGGTGCGGATCCGCTGGCTGCAGATCGTGGTGCGGAACAGCTTCTACCCGGACCTGCCCCGCATCCGCGGCTTCCTGCACAAACACGTGAGTGGTGACTGAACCAGGCGGAGGGGGCACGCCCCAAATGGCACCCTATTCCAATTTTTACAAATTGACCGACGTCGGTTCAATTATTTGAATTCTATTTCATTCTGTTTTTTCCTGTGAGCTCAATGTGCAGTTTCTGTAGAGAGAAATCTGAACAAATTCCAAACTGAGCGATGCTGCTGGCAGCGGAATCCAATACAGCAGGGGGTTCTTACCACAATGCAACTCAAACACAAACGCTATGGATATCCCAATGGCCCATCTAATCCCTGATTGTCTGCGACTGGATTTACAAACCCAAATGCAAATGTGCAAAACGCGGGGGAATCAGACAAAGACTTAAAAAAATTGAAGAACAAACTTCCCTTACCCACCACCTTGCTGATTAATGCCCAGTCACTGAGGGGGAAAGCGGATGAGCTGTCAGCGAATTTGCACTTCCAACACGAATATCGGGAGGCCTGTTTGCTGGCGTTTACTGAGACTTGGCTGGATGACAGAGTCCCGTACAGAGAAGAGGAGTTCACTCTGGTCAGAGCGGACCGTGATCTGACAGTCACAGGGAAACTTCACGACGGGGGCCTCTGCCTGCTTGTCAGGGACCAGTGGTGTAAATGGATCCTGGTAAGAGAGACACTCTGTACCCCCGTCATTGAACTGCTGTCTGTGTCACTGCGACCTTACTCTCTGCCCCCGTGAGTTCCCCCAATTGTTTGTTACTGTTGTGTACATTCAATCTAAAGCTAATATAACAAAGGCATCAGAGATTATTTATAATCTGTCACTGAAACTGGAATCCATCTCCCCCGACGCACCCACATTTATTTTAGGGGATTTTAACAACTGTACCTTGCACAAAGTCCTGCGCACATACCACCAGTATATGAAATGTCACACTGGGAAAAATATAACTCTTGATTTGTGCTATGGGACAATACCAAATGCGTTCTCTGCCACCACCAGACCTCCCCTGGAGACATCAGACCACAATGTGGTCTACCTCAGGCCAACCTACTGTCGGCTCCTGGAGAGGGAGAAACCCACAGTTAAAACTGTCCAGATCTGGAATGACAACAGTATCACTTGTCTCCAGGGGTGTTTTGACTGTACTATGTGGGAGGTAGTTGGTCTCCAGGGTGTTTTGACTGTACTATGTGGGAGGTATTTGGTCTCCAGGGGTGTTTGGACTATACTATGTGGGAGGTATTTGGTCTCCAGGGGTGTTTGGACTGTAATATTTGAGAGGTATTTGAGGACAGCAGCTCTGATCTTGATGAACTCACAGATGTTGTTTCAGACTATGTGAACTTCTGTGTTGAGTCAGTTGTGCCTCCTAAAACCTGCAAAATCTTCCTTAACAATAAGCCTTGGGTATCAAAACATCTAAAATCACTACTTAATAGGAAGAAGGCAGTTTATGCTGAGGGTGATAGACAGGCTTTAAGAGATGTACAACGTGAGATCAAAAGACGGATAGTGGCGGACAAAGAGGCACACAAGCAAAGGGTGGAGAGGACCCTCCTCAGGAAACGCAAGGGTGGCCTGGCAAGGGATTAAATCCATGGCTATAGTGCCCCCCCATATAGGCAGGGGAAAAACCAGTGCTGACCTTGGGGGATATGAGGGCCAGAACATGGCTAATCAACTGAATGTTTTCTCACGATTTGAATCAGACAACTTTGTGTCGGAGATAGAAAAAAACAAATGGAAGCATCATTACAAACGTTTGAGAGAGTTGTTGTTTAACAGTCTGATGATGTTTTAAAGTTGTTCAGGGGATGTAACACATACAAAAGCCCAGGCCCAGATAAAATAAGTGGACATGTGTTAAAGCACCGTGCTGAACAACTGGCTTGTGTTTTTACAGACATTTTCCAATCATCACTTGACCAGCAACACGTGCCAGTATTGTGGAAAAACTCAATTATACCCATTCCTAAAGCACCTAATCCCTCTGTGCTGAATGACTACCGCCTTGTCGCCTTGACATCCTTAGTAATGAAATGCCTTGAGAAACTTATGAAAAGTCATATTCTCAGCATCACCCAGAAGCTTCTCGACCCATTTCAGTTTGCCTATCAGCCTAGCAGAGGAGTTGATGATGCCATTCTTACCCTCCTTAACATGGTCTATAGACATCTAGAGCCAAATCCCATGTCTGGGTTCTGTTTGTTGACTTTTCTTCTGCCTTCAACACAATCCAGCCTTACATTCTGGCACAGAGACTCATTCGGGACTTCTCCTTAGATGGGGGGCTGGTTTTGTGGCTGTTGGACTCAAAAAGCTGGGATCTTTTAATGTAGACTGTACTATACCGGCTCTGTTTTACAAATCTTTCATTGAGAGTATTTTCACTTTTTGTATTGTTTGTTGGTTTGGCAATGCCACTGTCAGCTAGATAAATATGAAGGATTATTACCACAGCAAGCAAAGTACTTTGAGTCAAACGGACAGGCCTGGATGAGATCTTTAAGGTCAGGGCCCTCCGTAAGGCTCATAAAATAATTTTAGACCCAAGCCACCCCCTGTAGCTGGACTTTAAACTACTCCCCTGTATAGGGCACCCCTCAGCAGGAAAAACAGAACTAGACAACCATTGGTGCCAGGTGTGATATCCCTCATAAATAGCTTGGGCTAATGTTCCTATCGACCAGGAGGCTAGTCCCTTTAAAAGTTATATTTCTTTATTATAATTATTATTTAAAAAAACATTTTGGTATGTAACTGTTATGAAAGTTGTATTGTCAATTTTGTTTTGTATTTAAACGCCACTTTAAATGTGTACATGACACTGCAACAAAATTTCCCCATAGGGACAATAAAGTCAGTAAAGTAGTAGGGAGTTGTAGTTTCCAACAGCCAATATTCTACATATACTATAAACGATTAGTGCCTGGTTCGCATTCGGCCTTCCAATTCACCCCAAAGGTGTTCAATGGAGTTGAGGTCAGGGCTCTTTGTAGGCCAGTCAAGTTCTTCTACACCAATCTCGACAGACCATTTCTGTATAGACCTCGCTTTGTGCACAGGGGCATTGTCATGCTGAAACAGGTAAGGGACTTCCCCAAACTATTGCCACAAAGTTGGAAGGAAATAATCTTCTAGAATGTCATTGTATGCTGTAGTGTTAAGATTTCCCTTCACTGGAACTAAGGGGCTTAGCCAGAACTAAGTCCCCTCATTTGAAGGGGTGTCCACAGTTTAGCGCAGTAAAGGTAATTAACTACAATGACCATAATCCATTCAAGATCTGTAATTCATTCAATAAGGTAGAATCTGCAGCTAGATTTTTGTCAGTCAACTAATAGGGCTCCCGAGTGGTGCAGCAGTCTAAGGCACTGCATCTCAGTGCTAGAGATGTCACTACAGACCCTGGTTCGATCCCGGGCGCTATCACAACCGGCCGCGATCGGGAGTCCCATAGGGCAGCGCACAATTGGCCCAATGTCGTCTGGGTTAGGGGAGGGTTTGGCCGGGGTAGGCCATCACTGTAAAATAAGAATTTGTTCTTAACTGACTTGCCTAGTTAAATAAAAAAACAGGCAGGACCAAGCTCGGTCCTGGGGCCTCCCAGGGGTGCACGTTATAGTTTATGCACAAGCACAGCTGATTCAAATAATCAAAGCTTGATGATATGTTGATTATTTGAATCAGCTGTGTAGTGCTAAGGCAAAAACCAAAACATGCACCCCTGGGAGGCCCCAGGACCGAGTTTGATCCTGCCTTACATGCATTCTTCCACTCACTCTATTATTGTGCAATTACTGATTTACTATGTAACAACATGTTAATACCGATTTTTTTTTTTTTTTTTTTTTTTTTTTTTTTTTTTCTTCACCTAGTCATCTCGGGGATTCGAACCAACGACCCTTCGGTTACTGGTCCTTGTCCAACCCTCTTAACCTCTAGGCTACCTGCCGCCCCAAATTAAATAAATGTAATGAGAGTATTAAAGGGGAGGGATGGGGATTGAGGGAACATGTAAACTAATGTTTTCTAGAAGATAGATTGACTTAGATTCCACTAGTCTCCATTCAGAAATACCTTTTGGAGTAAATGTAGCATTTATTTATTAAAATGTAACTTAAATGTATTACAACAACACACATAGAAGGCACTTCATTTTCATTTGATCATTTTCTTAAAAATTGCAAGCTGTGTAACCCAGGCCATTCACTCCAGTTCTAGGAAGTCAAAGCAGTGAAATTACCACCATCATGCAGGCTGTGGACACTTAAGTATTTCTTTGTATGAGTGTTAATGGGTGACAAAAAAACAGTGGTGATTTCTCAGTTGCGCATTACAAAAGAGCTACACAGAGGCATCAGGAACAGTGGGGGTTTTACCTGCTACACTGCACATGTAACTTTCGGCTAACGCAAGACAATTGTTCTCGAGCTGCACCTCAATCTTTAAAATAGAACCAGAGTGTAATTCTGAACTGAGCAGCGTGAGGCTCTCATAGAGCCAGCATGCTTACGTACAGGGAATTATTTTTATTTATTTTTTAAATTTTATTTAACCTTTTTAACCATGTACGCCAGTTGAGAACAAGTTCTCATTTACAACTGAGACCTGGCCAAGATAAAGCAAAGCAGTGCGACAAAAACAAAGACACAGAGTTACACATGTAATAAACAAACGTACAGTCAATAACACAATAGAAAATATGTATATTGTGCAGTGTGTGCAAATTTAAGTAAGGAGGTAAAGCAATAAATAGGCCAATAGTGGCGAAGTAATTACAATTTAGCAATTTACACTGGAGTGATAGATGTGCAGATGAGGATGTGCAAGTAGAAATATTGGTGTGCAAAAGTGAAGAAAAACAAAAACAAATATGGGGATGAGTTACAGTTGAAGTCGGCAGTTTACATACACCTTAGTCAAGTACATTTAAACTCAGTTTTTCACAATTCCTGACATTTGATTCTAGTGAAAATTTGCTGTCTTAGGTCAGTTAGAATCACCTTTTTATTTTAAGAATGTGAAATGTCAGAATGCTTTATTTCAGCCTTTATTTCTTTCATCACATTCCCAGTGGGTCAGAAGTTTACATCCACTCAATTAGTATTTGGTAGCATTGCCTTTAAATTGTTTCACTTGGGTCAAACGTTTAGGGTAGCCTTCCACAAGCTTCCCACAATAAGTTAGGTGAATTTTGGCCCATTCCTCCTGACAGAGCTGGTGTAACTGAGTCAGGTTTGTAGGCCTCCTTGCTCGCACACGCTTTTTCAGTTCTTTCTGCCCCCATTTTCTATGGGATTAAGGTCAGGGCCACTCCAATACCTTGACTTTGTTGTCCTTAAGCTATTTTGCCACAACTTTGGAAGTATGCTCGGGTCATTGTCCATTTGGAAGACCCATTTGTGACCAAACTTGAACTTCCTGACTGATGTCTTGAGATGTTGCTTCAATATATCCACGTAATTTTCCTCCTCATGATGCCATCTATTTTGTGAAGTGCACCAGTCCCTCCTACAGCAAAGCACCCCCACAACATGATGCTGCCACCCCCGTGCTTCACGGTTGGGGTAATGTTCTTCGGCTTGCAAGCCCTCCCCCTTTGTCCTCCAAACATAACGATAGTCATTATGGCCAAACAGTTCTATTTTTGTTTCATCAGACCAGAGGACATTTCTCCAAAAAGTACGATCTTTTTCCACATGTGCAGTTGCAAACGGTAGTCTGGCTTTTTTATGGCGGTTTTGGAGTAGTGGCTTCTTCCTTGCTGAGTGCCTTTCAGGTTATGTTGATATAGGACTTGTTTTTACTGTGGATATAGATACTTTTGTACCTGTTTCCTCCAGCATCTTCACAAGGTCCTTTGCTGCTGTTCTGGGATTGATTTGCACTTTTCGCACCAAAGTACGTTCATCTCTAGGAGACAGAACGCGTCTCCTTCCTGAGTGGTATGACGGCTGAGTGGTCCCATGGTGGTATACTTGCGTATTGTTTGTACAGATGAATGTGGCACCTTCAGTTGTTTCAGAAGCTTCTAAAGCCATGACATCATTGTCTGGAATTTTCCAAGCTGTTTAAAGGCACAGTCAACTTAGTGTATGTAAACTTCTGACCCACTGGAATTGTGATACATTCAATTTTAATTCAATAATCTGTCCTAACCGACTTGCCAAAACTATAGTTTGTTAACAAGAAATTTGTGGAGTGGTTGAAAAAAACGTTTTAATTACTCCAACCTAAGTGTATGTAAACTTCCGACTTCAACTGTAGGTAGTTGGGCGATTTTACAGTTGGACTACGTACAGCTGCAGTGATCGGTAAGCTGCTCTGACAGCTGACACTTAAAGTTAGTGAGGGAGGTATAAGTCTTCAACTTGCTCTGGAGACCAGTGAGCTGAGATAAGGCGGAGCTTTACCTAGCAAAGACTTATAGATGACCTGGAGCCAGTGGGTTTGGCGACGTATATGTGGTGAGGATCAGCCAACAAGAGCATACAGGTCACAGTGGTGGGTAGTATATGGGACTTTGGTGTCAAAATGGATGGCACTGTGATAGACTGTGCATCCAATTTGCTAAGTAGAGTGTTGGAGGCTGTTTTGTAAATTACATTGCCGAAGTCGAGGATCGGTAGGATAGTCAATCAGTTTTACGAGGGTATGTTTGGCAGCATGAGTGAAGGAGGCTTTGTTTTGAAATAGGAGTCCGATTCTAGATTTAACTTTGGATTGGAGATGCTTAATGTGAGTCTGGAAGGAGAGTTTACAGTCTAACCAGACACCTAGGTATTTATAGTTGTCCACATATTCTTAGTCAGAACCGTCCAGAGTAGTGATGCTTTTTGGGCGAGCGGGTACGGGCAGCAAATGGTTGAAGAGCATGCATTTAGTTTGACTAGCATGTAAGAGCAGTTGGAAGCCACTAAAGGAGTGTTGTATGGCGTTGAAGCCTGTCTGGAGGTTAGCTAACACAGTGTCCAAAGAAGTCTCAGAGGTATACAGAAGGGTGTCATCTGCATAGAGGTGGATCAAATAATCACCCGCAGCAAGAGCGACATCATTTGATGTATACAGAGAAAAGAGTTGGCCCGAGAATTGAACCCTGTGGCACCCCCATAGAGACTGCCGGGGGTTCGGACAACAGGCCCTCTGATTTGACACACTGAACTCTATCAGACAACTAGTTGGTGAACCAGGCAGGGCAGTCATTAGAGAAACCAAGGCTGTTGAGACGGCCAATAAGAATGTGGTGATTGACAGAGTCGAAAGCCTTGGCCAGGTCGATGAATACGGCTGCACAGAACTTTCTTTTATCGATGGCGTGGCTGAGGTGCACCCATGACCAGCTCGGAAACCAGATTGCATAGCGGAGAATGTACAGTGGGATTCGAAATGGTCGGTGATGTTTGTTCACTTGGCTTTCGAAGACTTCAGAAAGGCAGGGCAGGAATTATTGAAATAATAGGGGCGTCTCACACTCTGTAAAAGTTAGGAGTCTCGTGGAGCGGCCAAATGGCGTCTTCCCTCAGCTGTTAACGATCTCTATGAGTTTGCTGGACTGTGTATAATGACACTGTGCGTATTGATATTATTTACGTTGTATGTCTATTATTTCTTTCTTTAAGCACATCTGTGTCAGCTTTTTGCAGATGCATGGGAATAATTTGATAATATCTTGCCAATATCTTATAAAAATATGTCTTCAAGCTTACGTGTCGACCTCTAGGCAGCAAAGCTTTTATGTCACTTTTTACCTACCTGTAAGTGCCAAAGACAAATGACATTTTGTTTTAAATGTAACGCACAGCAATACAATTGAAACCTTATCTGGTATTTTTTTTTTATCTCATCAGACGTCGAGGATGTACACAGTCCCGTTGTACGAGGACCTTTGTTCCGGGGTGATGAAGTGCTTTGCAGCTGAGGTGTTCTACCAGACACAGGCCCGCCTCCACCCCAACCTCCGACGGACACTCCAGCAGATCCTGTTCCAGACCAGCGCCTTATCCACTCCCACAGGCTCTGTCCCCTCCCTACTACACCCCACCCCCTCGTCACCCAGTCCCACCCCCAGGGACCAACTGGGGCCCGCCGACCCCCCCACGACTGGTACTATCGCACTACGTGACGTCAACGTGTCCGCCTGAGTGGCCGGTAGAAGAGAAGAGAGACATACATACACTGTGGGAGAGGGGGGTGGCATGTTGAAAAAGGTGAAGAACTGTAAGTCTTGAAATGACTGCAGTTTCAGCCAGACATCATCTGTGCTTGACTGAGACTGACAGTGAGTGACGAAGGTCCACCGGGTTCATACACATGCACACACAGTTACACACTAATGCACACTGTGTATGTACAGTGCATTCGGAAAGTATTCAGACACCTTGACTTTTTCCACCTTTTGTTACGTTACAGCCTTATTCCAAAATTCATTCAATTGTTTTTTTCTCTCATCTATCTACACACAATACCCCATAATGACAAAGCAAAAACAGTTTAGACATTTTTGCAAATATAAAAACATAAGTATTCAGACCCTTTTACTCAGTACTTCGTTGAAGCACCGTTGGCAGTGATAACAGCATCGAGTCTTCTTGGGTATGGCGCTACAAGCTTGACGCCTGTATTTGGCTAGTTTCTCCTGTTCTTCTCTGGAGATCCTCTCAAGCTCTGTGATGTTGGATGGGGAGCGTTGCTGAACAGTTATTTTCAGAACTCTCCAGAGATGTTAGATCGGGATCAAGTCCGTGGTCTGGATGGGCCACTCAAGGACATTCAGACACTTGTCCCCGAAGCCACTCCTGTGTTGTTTTGGCTGTGTGCTTGTCGTTGTCCTGTTGGAAATTGAACCGTCGCCCCAGTCTGAGGTTCTGAGCTCTCTGGAGAAGGTTTTCATTAAGAATCTCTCTGTACTTGGCTCCGTTCATCTTTCCCTTGATCCTGACTAGTCTCCCAGTCCCTGCCACTGAAAAACATCACACACAGCATGATGCTGCCACCACCGTGCTTTAGTGTAGCGATGATGCCAGGTTTCCTCCAGATATGTCGCTTGGCATTCAGGCAAATAGTTAAATTTTGGTTTCATCAGACCAAAGAATCCAAGCTGGCTGTCATGTGCCTTTTTAATGAGTAGCTTTTGTCTGGCCACTCTACCATAAATGCCTTATTGGTGGAGTGCTGCAGATATGGTTGTCCTTCTGGAAGATTCTCCCATCTCCACAGAGGAACTCTGGAGCTCTATCAGAGTAGCCATTGGGTTCTTGGTCACCTCCCTGACCAAGGCCCTTTTCTCCCGATTGCTCAGTTTGGCCGGGCAGCCAGCTCTAGAAAGACTCTTAGTGGTTCCCAAATTCTTCCATTTAAGAATGATGGAGTCCACTGTGTTCTTGGAGACCTTTCAATGCTGTAGATATTTGTTGGTACCCATCCCCAGATCTGTGCATTGTCATAATCCTGTCTCTGAGCTCTACGGACAATTCCTTCAACTTCATGGCTTGGTTTTTGCTCTGACATGCACTTGTCACCTGTGGGACCTTATATAGACTGGTGTGCCTTTCCAATCAATTGAATTTACAACAGGTGGACTCCAAGTTGTAGAAACATCTCAAGGATGATCAATGTAAACAGGATGCACCTGAGCTCAATTTTGAGTCTCATAGCAAAGGGTCTGAATAAGGGATTTCTGTTTTTTTTTTTTTTTTTGGGGGGTTTAAAAATCCCCAAAATCTGTTTTCGCTTTATCATTATTGTGTGTAGATTGATGAAGAAAACATTTTATTTAATACATTTTAGATTTAAGGCTGTAACGTAACAAAATGTGGAAAAAAATCAAGGGGTCTGAATACTTTCTGAATGCACTGTATATGCGTATTTATATGTTGAGTCTGATTTTTGTAAGCTAACCATTTGAAACCTCTCTGGGAAGGACAATGTTGTGTGTGTGTGTGCGTGCGTGCGTGCGCATGCACTTCATGAATGGAGGTAACCATCTATTGACTGTTTGCACACATGTTGTGTGTCATGCTTAGCGCTGGGATTATGGCTTCATGAGCCTGCAGCTTGTGCCCTAGACTAATTTACAGGGAGAGTGAGCCACCAAATGTCCCTCTGCCCGTAGTCTGAGAGAGGAGAGCCCTGCTGTCCCCAAATGGCACTCTATTCCCTACATATTGCACTCCTTTTGATCAGACTGCATAGGGCAGTGGTTCTCAAACCCCTTCTGGGACCCCTAGACATCTCACAAATTAGTTGTGGCCCTGAACTAGCTCACCTGATTGACATAGTCAAGGGCTTGATGGTTAGTTGACAAGCTAAGAGTCAGGTGAGCTAGGTGTGGAATAGATCTAATGCATAGAATGGCTGGGGGTCCCTGCGGAGAGGCTTGAGAACCGCTACCATAGATGGGGCTATGGTCAAAAGTAGTACCCTGTGGAACCCAGGGCCCATAGCATTTGGGACGCAAGCCTCTGTTTGCTACATTCAACGCTACACACTTTAATCCTACCTTTTAATAATTACAATTGATTATTTCCACATTTGGAATATCCAACAGGAAGGCTTTATCCAGCAATAGATGTGGAATATCCCCTGCTCACTCTCTTCCCTTTACACCTGGGCTGTGTCTCAGTAGTCTAAACAGCCTTCCTCGCCTCGTCTCCTTGCCCTCATCTGCACTTATCTGAAAGAATTGAACATTTACTGAAATGAAAGTCCAGTCTGCTAAATGATGGAGTGTGCTTCTTTGACAACTTTGCTTTTACCCATCAACTCCCTTAAGTAGGGAAGGTTGGTAAGGCCTACTACTTTACACTATTGAGACGCAGCCCCCACAGTGCAAAACCCTCTCCCATAGGGCTGTCGTGAGAAGGGAGAGGGTAAGGCCACACGTGCCTTCAAACTGGAGCTCTGCTTATTCATCTGGGTCACGTTCAGTCCTGTAACGTGCATCCACCTACCCAGGTGGCGTGCAACTTTACAGGACCTTCAGATAGGAATTTATTGAACAGACGTGTTTCTTTGTCCTGAAGACTAGGGAATCGTTGTCAGCTATATAGAACGTGGCACCCTCCTGAATGCAACCCTTGTCAACAGTGTCTGCCTTCTGGACTTCTCTCGTTCAGGCTTGACTGACATTTCCAAAGCTGCAGATCATTTTGATTCTGTGATTGACTAAAGAGAGGGGTGGGGTGTGTATGTCAGTGACGTTATTAATGAATACCTGGGCTGAAATGTTAACCATGATTTTTGTACACGTTTTGTTTTAATGTTTCCTCCCAACATTATTATTTATGAAGTGTGAACGGGCTGTACCTCTCAGCATAGAAATGTGAGGGGCAGAATGTTTGTTTTGATGATAACATGAGATTACATTGTTAAACAGTGGCAGTCTTCAGCTATCCTCCGATGCCTTACTTAATGTACAGTATTGTTACTGTACAACACAGAGGGGATAGACTAGCAGGTTTGTCTCCAATGTTTTACAAGTAATAAAAAAGCCTTGAGACTCAACATTGACGTTTGCCTCTAGACTGGTGGTTTTTAAAACCAACTGCCTTGACATTGTGAGTGAAAAGGAAAAGGTGTCGACTCAGGTTATTTAGGCCTGTTAGTCCACAAGAGGACGCACTGATGGGTTTTATCCTATAGGCCTCGTGTTGGCATCTGTATGGCACTTGGGCCCAGTTTCCCAAAAGCATCTTTGCCTTAAATTCATTGTTAGAACCTTCGTAGGAGCATCGTTAAATCTTCGAGCTGTTTCCTAAAACCGTTGTTAGTAAAGTTGCACTTAAATAAAGGGGGCATATAAGCAGACAATGAAAGCTCTTACAATGTTTGATGATTATATTTCTCTAAAACAGGCTTTAGGCTACATGTGCACCACCAAGTCAGAACAGTAGGCTAAATTAAGAGGGGTAAATAGACCAAATTATTAAGGTGAGGCACATGGGCTACTAACAGCTTACTACACAACATACACTTAGAATGACTTTCTTAGCTACAGTATACATATCTCCCTGGCATATTACATCATTTATGCAGCAGGATACAATACATTTTGGACTGTGCTGTGCTCACTTGAACAGGATGTTGGGGCAGCGGTCCTTGTGGGCAAATTTTGTCATCAAAGTCTGGCATTCTCTAGATAAACATGCAACACCATGGGTCAGAAAAATTGGAATACATTGGCCATTCTGTCAATCCAGCATGACTTCAGTGAGATCAAGACAACTTGCAACTTGAAAAAAAACCACGGTTGAATCATGACGTCAGTGTTCTTCAGGTCGGAGCTCTAGAAAAACAACAACTAATTAAATCCAGGCAAACAGTAGTTATCATAACATATCATAGACTGGCTGGTCAGTTGGTTTGCTAAGACAATGTTAAGTCGTCATAGGTTGATCAGGTGGCAGTGTGACCTTTCCTCGAGTTCTGCGAGCAAAACCGGAGGAAGCAGTGGTCTAAAATGTCCAACTTAACATTGGCCTGTTTTTATAACCATGAAGATGGAGCATTGCTTACCAGCATGAGAGAGCAGTTAAAACAACTCAATCTATTGCCTGGCCTACTGGGTGAGGTTGAGGCCTTAGTTTGTCTCGTGCTCCATAAATTACATGTAAACAACCAAATGTTCAAGGACTCGAAGATTACAACGTGGCTGATAGCTACCTCCTGTTGAAGTAGTCCCCGATACATATTTGCACCGCATTACACAGTACAAATATATATTTTTTATTTTTTTATTTTTTTACCCCAATATGTTTTTGCATGAACTAGGTTAATATTATTATTTTAATATAAATGTTGTACATTCATGCAGTATGGAACCGTGGACTTAAAATAAGGTTTGGTTTATGGTAATGTAGAATGGATATGATGAATTTATCCTTTTTCTATTCAGGCAATATGGAACTATGGACGATATGGACGTAATATCAGGTTTTGATTTAGGGGAAGGCGAAGATGGGTTAGGCTGACCTTTTTTTACTTTGATTTTTTAATCATTTGATTTGAAGAATGTACATTAGAAATACCAAGTTTCTTTTTTTTTTTTTTTTTTTTAATATGATATGGCCTAATTGTAGAGGTCAGGTATAGTACGACTTAAAAGCTGTTATATAGTGCAGCCCTTGTTCGCCGATGTGAATCGTTGTTTAAAGATAAAACGTAATAAATATGAATAGATGTATTATAGGGTTAAATTATTATATCATTAAAAACCTGCATAGGTTCTCTATTGGAATAGGCCTATATGATCCTAAAATAATTGGTGTTATTAGCTTTTACATTAAAAAAATTATTCTCAATCTTAAAAATGTATATGATTATTATTCTGATACACACAGGCAAATGGATGGATTCTCAACAGGGTTGTTGTCTCTAGTGTGTTAGTTAATGGTAGAACTGATACAATAACTGGCTTATGGAAGAACTTCTCTTAGCGAGAGAAAGGTATATTATATATTTCTATATAAGCTAGTTATGCTACCTTTTTATATTCTTTATCCTGATGATATAGGCCTAGGTGTAAAACAACCGAGCTTGATAGAGCAACGACCCTGGAATAAAAAAAAACTAAATGTGCATGGGTGGAGGGTTGGTTTTACAGGGGGTTGGTTTTCCAGGTTTAATTGCTCTGGATTGTCAGTACTTGCAGGTGTTCTTGGTTGTCGTGCCATGACTGTGTTGGAGTCGATTGTGAGTTGAACTTGGGTATGCCCTTCCATGAAGGGGTGCCCGGGTTTGGCTTGCAGTCGGCTCTGGCACAGCCATGGCACAATACAACAGGAATACAATAGGATATAATGTGATGCCTGAGACACATTTTTACTTTCAGTCATTAGCGGCCGTTAGAATATTTTTTCCTTCCTTCTTCCTTTTTTTGGTCGGAATTACAACAGGATATAATGAGGACTACATGACATATATTTTGCATGTAATGGACATTTAAAAAAAAAAAAGGACTGGTCTTGCGATATATTTAGGTTGTTTTGTCTTCATTTTATCCAAAAATGTTCAAATTGAATCCAATGAAGTGAGCAGGCTGGCTGACATGCTTACAGCCAATCAGATCCAATGAACTGAGCAGGCTGGGCTGACATGCTTACAGCCAATCAGATCCAATGAACTGAGCAGGCTGGGCTGACATGCTTATAGCCTTGCTAGGACTTTATAGATATGAGCATGCATTTATAATATTGTACTGTTATTATTTATATTAATAGGATCAATCAGTGGAACCATAACAAAAAATCTGAATGTTTTCCATGTTATTTGGTTAGTTGTCTTTAAGCAGCGTCAGATATTTATGTTATCATGGGACTGCTCATATTTCCCTCTGGCCACCGCCAATTGTCTGCCAAGGGTTTGCCTTAGGACGCAAATGTGCGTCAATAGTCAGGGAAATGGTCTGATGGTCTTAGTGACAATAGACCTAGATATGGGGGAAGTTTTAGTGGGTGGAATATTAGGACAATTGGAGGTTTACACAGTTGCAGCTACAGTATCTTTAACAGTGCAAATGATTATGGTACAGCTATATGGACACTTAATCATCATGGTGCTTTTTAATGGTAAGTTTACAAACATTGGTTGTGGTAAGTATAATTGACACTTGGCTATTGTTATGGTAAGTGGGGAAATAAGTATAGCAAGTTATAATTGTAATGGCTTAGCAGATCATAAAAACAGAAGATACATTTTTACCTGGCTAAAAGAGAAAGAATATAATATCTATTGTTTACAGGAAACTCATTCTACAAATATAGATGAGGTTGGGTGGAAAAAGGACTCGGAGGGAGAAATATGTTTTTGTCATGTGCAAAAAGAGGTGATTTATACTAATTAATACAAATTTTGATCCGACTGTGGAAACGGATTCACAAGGAAGATTGATTATTTTAAATATGCTATTGGACCAAAAACAGGTCTGTCTAATTCATCTATATGGGTCAAATAATGATTCAGTAAGGTAAATGGTTAATATTCATCTATGCATGTGATGTCATCTAGTAACATCCCTATGATATTGATGTGTACAAGTCCATACCATACTCCTTTCATACCTCTTCATACACTTAAAAAAAAATATATATATATAATCATCTATTGAGCTCACAAGCAACGTATGAATTTATTATTATGGTGGGAGATGATAATGCGGTTTTAAGCACCTCAATGGATCGTAAAGGAAATCAACACTACACACTATCACCCTCAAGTACTGAAGGAGATCACAAAGATCATGGATACATTAGAACTAGTGGATATATTTAGGCTGAAAAATCCTGACCAAGTGAGATATACATGGAGAAGGCTTAATCAAGCTTGCCATCTTGAATACTTCCTGTCTTGTTCTTGCTGGCATCAAGTCAAAGTATTAGTAGGAAACCGAATGCGATCTGACCACAATCTAATTGGCCTCCATATAATGCTTACAGAATTCCCACGTGGATGGGGATATTGGAAATTTAAAAGCCTATTGGATGACAATTTGTTCTTAACTAAGACAATTTATAATTGACTTTTTTTGGTACAACATAGGTACAGCAGATCCCCTTATTGTATGGGACACTTTCAAATGTACTTTTAGAGGCCATTCAATACAATACTCATTATTAAAACAAAAGCAGTTTAAGTCAAGAGGTTAGACTAATAGAGGAAATGGAGGAAGAAACAGCATAGGTAGATGTAATGGAAACTGTACTATAGAGACACAAAATAGGTTAGAGGAAAACAAAAAGTATTGGAGGTAATTATTCAAGAATGATCAAGTGTAATGTATTACAAAAATAAAGTGAATTGGATGTAAAATGGTGAAAATGCACAACGTTTCTTGATTCTTCAACATCGAAATTCTACCAAAAATAATTTACAGAAACTCATTACAAATGGAGTTATCCATGATTCACCAAATTATATTTTGAAAGAGGAAGCAAAATATTTTAAGCGTATGTTTTCTTTTCAGTCTCCATTTCAACTGAATGATGTTAACTGTGTGGATTTCTTTCCTAATAATAATAACACATTTACAGAAAGACCTGTGTGAAGGCCAACTTACAGAAGAGGAACATTTTGAGGCAATAAAATCTATTCCGCCTGGAAAAACACCAGGGCTTGACGGTATACCAGTAGATGTATATCAGACTTTTTTTGATGTACTCAAAGATCCATTATTAGCATGTTTCAATTACTCTTATACAAATGGTAGACATTCAGGTACGCAACAAGAAGGTCTGATTTCATTACTACTAAAACAGGGTCCACTGGGTAAATATAAAGATCCAGTCCATTTAAAAAAAAAATGGAGGCCTCCAACACATCAATGTTGTGATGCGAAAATCCTGGCGAGGTTTTACCAGATATTGTTCATCCTGTTCAGACAGGATTTTTACATGGACAATATATTGGAGATAATGTACGACAATTACTTGAAACAATTGAACATTATGAAACATTGAAGACACCAGGCCTGGTCTTCTTAGCAGATTTTGAAAAGGTGTTTGACGTATGACTAGAATTTATATATAAATGACTGGTTTACTTTAATATTGGTGAATTGCTTATACAATGGGTTAAAGTTATGTACAGAAACCACATATGTAAAATAGTAAATAATGGTTACTTAGAAAGTATTGAGCTTTTAAGAGTGTGAAGTGAAACAAGGCTATCCGTTGTCTCCATATCTATTTACTATGACCATTTAAAATGCTAGCTATTAGAATTAGATCTTTGATAATAATAATAATAATATATGCCATTTAGCAGACGCTTTTATCCAAAGCGACTTACAGTCATGTGTGCATGATTGAGAGAATGCCAAGAGTGTGCAAAGCTGTCATCAAGGGGAAGGGTGGCTATTTGAAGAATCTCAAATATAAAATATATTTTGATTTGTTAACACTTCATTTGATTACTACATTATTCTATGTGTTATTTCACAGTTTTGATGTCTTAACTATTATTTTTGAAAAGCAAAGAAAAACCATTTAAAAGAAAAATCCTTGAATGAGTAGGTGTTCTAAAACTTTTGACCGGTAGTGTATTTCTACTTCACCATCCACCCATTTTATAGGTAAACTACAAGGTTGTGTAAACATTTTTTTTACAATCCAATACGTAACATGGTACACTTGTCTTAATTAGGTTTTAATCCAAAGAGGCTAGATAAAGATCTTCAATGAGACTGTGCAGGGATCCAGATTGCGGACTGAAGAAAAAACTATAATCATCAGCATACATGGACACTTTTTTTTATCCCCAGGATTTCTAACCCCTTGATGTTCTTGTTGGATCTAATTTTAATAGCGAGCATTTAAATGGCCATAATAAATACATTTGAAGTCGTAAGTTTACATACACTTAGGTTGGAGTCATTAAAACTTATTTTTCTACCACTCCACACATTTCTTGTTAACAAATTATAGTTTGTACATGACAAGTAATTTTTCCAACAATTGTTTACGGACAGATTATTTCACTTATAATTCACTGTATCACAATTCCAGTGGGTCAGAAGTTTACATACACTAAGTTGACTGTGCCTTTTAAACAGCTTGGAAAATTCCAGAAAATGATGTCATGGCTTTAGAAGCTTCTGATAGACTAATTGACATAATTTTAGTCAATTGGAGGTGTACCCGTGGATGTATTTCAAGGCCTACCTTCAAACTCAGTGCCTCTTTGCTTGACATCATGGGAAAATCAAAAGAAATCAGCCAAGACCTCAGAAAAAAATTGTAGACCTCCACAAGTCTGGATCATACTTGGGAGCAATTTTCAAATGCCTGAAGGTACCACATTCATCTGTACTAACAATAGTACGCAAGTATAAACACCATGGACCACGCAGCCGTCATACCACTCAGGAAGGAGACTCATTCTGTCTCCTAGAGATGAACGTACTTTGGTGCGAAAAGTGCAAATCAATCCCAGAACAACAGCAAAGGACCTTGTGAAGATGCCGGAGGAAACAGGTACAAAAGTATCTATATCCACAGTAAAACCAGTCCTATATCGACATAAATTGAAAGGCCGACATGTTGAATGCACTGAGCTGTCTGAACTACTGGCATACAGCTCAGGCACCCATACATAACACACAAGACATGCCACCAGAGGTCTCTTCACAGTCAGAACAGACTATGGGAGGCGCACAGTACTACATAATACCATGACTACAATGAACTTTATTCCACATCAAGTTAGTCATGCAAGCAGTAAAATTTGATTTTAAAAAACAGAAACACCTTTTTGGAACAGCAGGGACTGTGAAGCAACACAAACAAACACACGATAACATACGCACTATACACACACGTACACATGGATTTTGTATTGTTGATATGCTGTTGGAAAAGTAGAGGCCTGAGGGCAAACACCTAATGTGTTATGAATTAATTGTAATGTTTTAAAATTGTATAACTGCCTTAATTTTGCTGGAAGAGTAGCTGCCAAGGCAGCAGCTAATGGGGATACATCATAAATACAAATATTATTGAGAGTTCAGGCAATGTCAGACCAATCCAATAGAGCCTGTTGATGGCCATATTGGAAAATGTGTACCTTATGGATAAACCAGCAATAGCTAGGCATCATTGTTTAGACATTTCCCAGCTTTATGTAAAGTTTGCACTCATTATGAAGGCATTTTGCGAAAATGGGTTACCTGTACTTCTTTGCTCAATGTTATCCATTCCTATGGGATTTCATATAGAATGCAATGTAAGGGGCGGGTTTCACATGACATTTCTTGATGTTAACAATTTATGGAATCATATCATTTTTATCTGTGAATGTGAGTTTTAATGTAATGTGAAACGACTTCACAATTCAGACAGTTTTTTGACTTATTTTTACCACTATTCTGGTAATATTTTGCTAAATAAATATAACTGACATACTTGGGCCATTGTAACACACATTTTAAGCAATTGTTGGTCTTATTACACCAATTATTTATTCAGTTATGGTCATGCAAAATTAATGCAGTTTATCCCCATTTAATAAGTTAATGGCAGCCATCCTGAAAATAGGCTGCTGGGACTGGTTATAGGCAAAATCTACGAAAAAAAACTTTCCCAGTGGGTCCCTTGTTCTGTGTGAAATTTGGTGTAGTTATCATGTAGGGTACCATGTGATAATAGAGTCCATCCCAATACTGCCCATTCTGTCTCGATGTACCCCAAAATGCATACATGTATTACCTTTGAACCCCTCAAGGTGAGCCCATAGATGTCATTACGAATTAATTTGATTCATACCTTAATTGGTGTTGTATTATGAAGTTAACAATACTGTATATATATGACCTTAGTATGAGAAGATGTCATGTCAATCCTGTTGGCCCAACTAATTGTATAGGCGTCATAACATATAATACAGTGATAACCACATTTTAGCTACCTTCGATAAGTGGTAATCATACCAAAATATCATTCACATACATGGACCTTAATAAAAATTAACATTATACTTTTTAAAATTTTACCTTTATTTAACTAGGCAAGTAAGTTAATAACACATTTTCATTTTCAATGACCCTCGTGGGTTAACTGCCTTGTTCAGGTGTGGAATGACAGAGATTTACCTTGTCAGCTAGGGGATTCGATCTTGCAACTTTTCGGTTACTAGTCCAATGCTCTAACCACTGGGCTACCTTCTGCCACAAAGTGGACAAATGTGTGCCTCTGGCCCATGGACTATTATGCCCACCAAAAAATATAATTCCTTTCTCACTACTAGATTTTATATCATATCCAGTATCCCTGCATATGTTGACACAGAGCACTTTTGATACTGCCATTTATTATCGGAGGAATAGGAGGAGGTTGCTCATGGATGCTGATCTGGTAAATTTTTTGCATTCCCCTTAACGATCAACTTCTTTTCAATTTTTGTCTAAAATGACATACACAAATCGAACTGCCTGTAGCTCATTCTCTGAAGCAAGAATATGCATTTTCTTGGCACCATGTAAATGTGAAAGTAATGTAGGAGAATATAACACATTAGATCTGATAAAAGATAATACAAAGAAAAACAAAAACGTTTTTTTGTATTTTTTTGGTACCATCTTTGAAATGCAAGAGAAAGGCCATCATGTATTATTCCAGCGCAGTTGCAATTTAGATATTGGCCACTAGAAGGAAGCAGTGTATGTGCAAAGGTTTAATCTGATCCAATGAACCATTGCATTTCTGTTCAAAATGTTGTATGAAGACTGCCCAAATGTGCCTAATTTGTTTATTAGTAACTTCATGTTTGTAATGGTTTTCTTCATCTGAACGAGAGGCGGACCAAAGCGCAGCGTGGTTGTTTTGATTCATGCTTTAATAAATCACTACACATGAACAAACTAACAAAAACAAGAAATGTGAAAACTCAAAACAGTCCTATCTGGTGCACACACAGAGACAGGAACAATCACCCACAAACACACAGTGAAACCCAGGCTACCTAAGTATGATTCTCAATCAGAGACAACCAATGACACCTGCCTCTGATTGAGAACCATACTAGGCCGAAACATAGAAATTCCCAAAACCTAGAAAAACAAACAGACTGCCCACCCAACTCACGCCCTGACCATACTAACTAAATACAAAACACAGGAAATAAAGGTCAGAACGTGACAGTACCCCCAAAGGTGCGGACTCCGGCCGCAAAACCTTGACCTATAGGGGAGGGTCTGGGTGGGCGTCTGTCCGCGGTGGCGGTTCTGGCGCGGGACGCGGACCCCACTTCACAATTGTCTTGGTCCGCCTTATTGTCCGCCTCCGTGGCTTTCTCACCATGGCCACCCTTATCAATGACCCCACTGGACAGAGGGGCAGCTCTGGGCAGAGGGGGACTGGCGCCTCTGGGCAGAGGGGGACTGGCGCCTCTGGGCAGAGGGGGACTGGCGCCTCTGGGCAGAGGGGGACTGGCGCCTCTGGGCAGAGGGGGACTGGCGCCTCTGGGCAGAGGGGGACTGGCGCCTCTGGGCAGAGGGGGACTGGCGCCTCTGGGCAGAGGGGGACTGGCGCCTCTGGGCTGAGGGGCTCTGGCGCCTCTGGGCTGAGGGGCTCTGGCGTCTCTGGGCTGAGGGGCTCCGGCAGCGGCGCCGGACAGGCGGGATGCTCCGGCAGCGGCGCCGGACAGGCGGGACGCTCCGGCAGCGGCGCCGGACAGGCGGGAGCACCTGCAGGGAGGAGATTTCCGGCAGCGGCGCCGGACAGGCGGGAGCACCTGCAGGGAGGAGACTGAGAGACAGCCTGGTGCGTGGGGCTGCCACAGGAACCACCAGGCTGGGGAGACCTTCAGGAGGCTTGGTGTTAGGAGGAGCCTGAAAGACCGGGCTGTGGGGGAGCACTGGAGCGCAACCTTGGCACCACTTCCCCAGGCTGGACAACTAAGCCCGGACCCTCCAGAGTGCAGGCACAGGTTGAACCGGGCTGTGGGTAAGCACGGGAGATCTAGTGCTTACTACACGCACCTCTCCCCTAGGCTCCACTCCCACAGTTCGGTACGAGCGGAGCGCAGGCAGAGGACGCACTGCACCCTCCCAGCGCCCGGAGACACAGCACGCAGAGCCGGCGCAGGATAACCTGGACCAAGACTGCGTACCGGCGACCAGACCCGCTGAGCAGGCACCATATGCCCTGGCTCAATGCCCACACTCGCATGGCACTTTCGGGGGGCTGCCCGATAGCGCACCGGGCTATGGACACGCACTGGCGACACTGTGCGCTTAACCGCATAACACGGTGCCTGACCAGTAATGCGTTTTTCATAAGCACGAGGAGTGAGCTCAGGTCTGCTACCTGGCTTAGTACCACACCTCGTGTGCCCCCCAAAAAATTTTTTGGGGCTGCCTCTCGTACCTGTCGCACTGCCGTGCTGGCTTCGCCAACCTCATTCTCCTGTAACCTTCCTTGCATTGCTCCATCGAATCCCAGGCGGGCTCCGGCACTCTCCCTGGGTCGACCGCCCACCTATCTATCTCCTCCCAAGTTGTGTAGTCCAGATTCTGCTCTGATGCTGGCCACTGTTGTTGCTGCTGCTGCTGCTGTCTTCGCTGTCCTTTACCACGCCGCTTGGTCCGATTTTGGTGGGTGATTCTGTAATGGTTTTCTTCATCTGAACGAGAGGCGGACCAAAGCGCAGCATGGTTGTTTTGATTCATGCTTTAATAAATCACTACACATGAACAAACTAACAAAAACAAGAAATGTGAAAACTCAAAACAGTCCTATCTGGTGCACACACAGAGACAGGAACAATCACCCACAAACACACAGTGAAACCCAGGCTACCTAAGTATGATTCTCAATCAGAGACAACCAATGACACCTGCCTCTGATTGAGAACCATACTAGGCCGAAACATAGAAATTCCCAAAACCTAGAAAAACAAACATAGACTGCCCACCCAACTCACGCCCTGACCATACTAACTAAATACAAAACACAGGAAATAAAGGTCAGAACGTGACCATGTTCAAAACTGTGCACTCTTCTCAAACAATAGCATGGTATTATTTCACTGTAATAACTACTGTAATTTGGACACGGCAGTTAGATTAATAAGAATTGAAGCTTTCTGCCAATATCAGATATGTCTGTTCTGGGAAATGTTCTTGCTACTTATACCCACATGCTAATCGCATTACCTTACGTTAGCTCAACCGTCCCGCAGGGGACCCACCAATCCTGAAGAAGTTTTAAAGGATGTTGGGAGAGGAAGCTCATCCTAGATCTGTGCCTAAGGGCAGGATTTGAATAATGGGTGGCCATACGTGTTATTTTGATGTTGAAGGTCCAGTCCACTGTTTTTAGGGCACCTGACCCCAAAGAGTCAATGGATGAACCTCAAAGGCTTTTCCTTGATTCCTTGCATCCTCTCTCCTTGCCTCCTTATCAAAATGTCAAAGGGGGGCGAGGTCTTCTACTCCAATGCTCTGTAGACGTCACTCTGACACTATGAAGTAGGCGAAGAGAGAGGTTGTGAGAAATCAAAGAGAAGTGATTCTGAACCTTGAGCAGAGCCATACTGAGGTGGCCTGGTTACACAACCACCATAGTTGAACCATGCTGGAAAGAAAATATCGCACCCAGCACAGTTTGGTTCAGGTCGGCACATTGTGTGAAAAGGTAATTATGTACTGTATGACATCATTGATTATATTCATTGATTAGTATTGATATTGTTATTAGGACACACCATAGCAAAACATTTTGCTTACAAAAAACTTGTGTTTTGAAAAAGAACTTGTCTTTCTTATTGGACAGGTCCAGCTACTCCCTTCCTATTTCAGTCCGTTTTCTTCCATTTGGTGCCTACTGAATACTACCCGGTTGACCTCTCCTCTCTTCTGCTTGTCTGGCGTCCTCCTCAGGTGGTAGGTTGAATGGTCACATGTGTCCAGAGCAGGAGCCGTGGCGACCGGAGCTGGCGAGCTACTAGAGCTCGTCAACGCTGATGAGTTCTGAGCTGGAGACGACAAGCTTCTTCGACTCTGAAGACGGTGATGCATCCAGTCGGTGAGCACCACACACAAACACTGATGAATCGATAAAATGTGTCTTTTAATTATCTCAGTAAGGGGACTAAATTTCCCCAAACTTGGCAAATCAACTACATCCACGATAAATGAAAAAAAATCATGTTGGGTTGTATTTGGAGTGGAACATCCCTTTAACACGTAGAGATCACCTCGAGGTTGTTCATTGCTGCCAATGTTGGTTGCAATAGACCCCGAAGGGTTAGAGCCAAGAGGAAGTGGTAGGGAGGTGATTGACTACTCATTCATGCATACTCACACTCACATACCTGTACCCAAGACACAAAAAAACGTGTCCTCTCACATGAAAAAATGGACTACGTTGCGCATCCACTTGATGCATACACTCTACGTGATTGCTACCAATTCTTATTAAAGCTCCCACAAATCATATGCTCTAGAAAATCCACACTAAATACTGTTGCTTTTCTCTTTCAGCTCAATGGCCACATTTATGTTTGGCTCAAATGTATAGAGTCACATGAGGCCATTTAAACACTGGCAGATGAATGTGCGTTGTGGGTCATGTCACCTTTGTAATGTCATCACCCACAGGTTCAGTGGTTCCATGGAGCAGAGCACGTCGTCGAGGCTCGTGAGACGATATTTGCGGCGACGTCGGAAACCCAAAGCGCCACGGATGGAGAGGGTAAGACACACACAGACCACACAGATGCCAGTTTGCTTTGTGTTCAGTGGTCCTTGTGCGTGTCCTCACCTCTATCTCTTTCAGTCATTCCTCTACTCCTCCCTCTCCTCCTGTCCAGTCGTCCTCTTTCAGCAGCGTCACAGATTCCACCATGTCACTGAACATCACCACTGTCACTTTAAATATGTGTGAGTAGTACAGTTAGCCTATATCTGTGTAATGTATATAACTTTACGTCCATATGATATTTTATATATATTTAGTGACTTATGCCTTGACTTAAAGATTCAGAGATCACACACTGGGCACAGACGTCAGCTTAACGTCTAATTTTGATTTACATTTGAGCTGTCAACTACCATGAATTTAACCTGAAATCAACAACACATTTCACCATGGATTTAGGTTAAAAGTTGGGTAAAAAAGACAATGCCCTTCCCACATTGTGTCAACGTCATCACATTGTTTCCACGTCATTCAACCCCAAAAAACAATGTTGTTTCCAGCAGTAGATTAGAACTCCTTCTCTGAGAAGCTTTGTGAATACGAGACCAGAGTCCAGACTCCCTTTTTGAAGAGGGATTCATATTTCTCATTCACTCTGTTGGCGAAGGTATCCTTTTTTTGTTCAACACTCTTTCTTTCTCTTGTCGTTACTTTTCCTTCCTCCTCTCCTCCTTCTCCCTCCATGCAGAGAAGTATAACTTCCTGGGCATCAGTATTGTGGGTCAGAGTAACGAGAAAGGAGATGGAGGAATCTACATCGGCTCTATCATGGAGGGAGGGGCAGTGGCCGCCGACGGACGCATCGAGCCTGGAGACATGCTGCTGCAGGTGTGTGTTAAGAGTGTGTATGTTTAACAGTGGTGGAAAAAGTACCCAATTGTCATACTTGAGTAAAAGAAAAGACACCTTAACAGAAAATGACTTAAGTCAAATTAAGTCAACCAGTAAAATACTACTTAAGTATCACAACTAAATGCAATTGATCAAATATATTGAAGTATTAAAGTATAAATCATTTCAAAATCCTCATTATGCAAACCAGACGGCACAATGTTGTTGTTTTTTAAATTATGGACAGCAGGGGAACACTCCAACACTCAGACATAATTTACAGAAAGCCAGGGGTACACTCCAGCACTCAGACATAATTTACAGATAGCCAGGGGAACACTCCAACATTCAGACATAATTTACAGATAGCCAGGGGTACACTCCAACACCCCGACATAATTTACAGATAGCCAGGGGAACACTCCAACATTCAGACATCATTTACAGATAGCCAGGGGTACACTCCAACACTCAGACATAATTTACAGAAAGCCAGGGGTACACTCCAACATTCAGACATAATTTACAGATAGCCAGGGGAACACTCCAACATTCAGACATAATTTACAGATAGCCAGGGGTACACTCCAACACAGACATAATTTACACATAGCCAGGGAACACTCCAACATTCAGACATAATTTACAGATAGCCAGGGAACACTCCAACACTCAGACATACTTTACCGATAGCCATGGGGTACACTCCAACATTCAGACATCATTTACATCTAGCCAGGGGTATACTCCAACACTCAGACATCATTTACAGATAGCCAGGGGAACACTCCAACATTCAGACATCATTTACAGATAGCCAGGGGTACACTCCAACACTCAGACATCATTTACAGATAGCCAGGGGTACACTCCAGCACTCAGACATAATTTACAGATAGCCAGGGGAACACTCCAACATTCAGACATAATTTACAGATAGCCAGGGGTACTCCAACACCCCGACATCATTTACAGATAGCCAGGGGTACACTCCAACACTCAGACATAATTTACAGATAGCCAAGGGAACGTCAAGATTACAATCAGCCAAGATGTATTTTTCTGGTCTCTAAAAAGACATGTAGAGAAACATGTCCTATTCCAGTCAGTATAACCTGACCATGATGACATGATAAAATAAATACCTACTGGGTCGTTGCACGACCGCCACTTCTGCTTACCTCAATTCCCGCTTGCTTCTGCTGCTGAATGAATGAAAGGCTCCCTTTGTGTTTCCCAGTGGACGAAACTGGTTGAAATAATGTTGTTATGATGTAAAATCAACCAGTTTTGCTCACTTTTGCCTGCTAGGTCGTTTCACTACTGCAGCTATCAGACTGTTGCTCTCTTTCCTTCTTTCCCTCGCAGGGTTTGATGACTTTCATCTATCCATTCACAGCGACATGGCAACAATCGCCAAAGCGATGGCCAATCCAGAGTCTGGTCTGGAGGTGCGAGACAGGATGTGGCTCAAGATCCCAGTCCCCTCCACCTTCATCGGTATTCTTTCTCTCTTCACTCTCTCCTCTATCTGTATTATCTCACTTTCATAGGGACTCTTTGTTAAGGTCTCTCTCACCCTCTCCATCTGTCTGTCTCCGTCCCAGGATCGGATGTGGTGGACTGGCTCTACCATCACATGGAGGGCTTCACTGACCGTCGTGAGGCCAGGAAGTACGCCAGCAACCTGCTGAAGGCCGGCTACATCCGGCACACCGTCAACAAGATCACCTTCTCCGAGCAATGCTACTGCATCTTCGGAGACCTCTGTGGCAGTGAGTCTTAGTATCTCTTTCTCTTCCACAAGATAGCTTTCTTTATGACTCTTCACCTCTCCATCTTCGGAGACCTCTGCGGCAGTGAGTCTCATTATCTCTTTCTCTTACATAAGATAGCTTTCTTTATGACTCTTCACCTCTCCATCTTCGGAGACCTCTGTGGCAGTGAGTCTTATTATCTCTTCCACAAGATAGCTTTCTTTATGACTCTTCACCTCTCCAAGACCTCTGTGGCAGAGAGTCTTATTATCTCTTTCACAAGATAGCTTTTCTTTATGACTCTCACCTCTCCATCTTCGGAGACCTCTGTGGCAGTGAGTTGTCGTGTCTTTGGCTATGCCAGATTAAGTGATATGACATGCTATTCTATAAAATAATTTCACCGTAATTAATAATACCTGATTGAGCTAATCATGTATCACACATTTAACTAGAGAGTCGGGCACCACGAAAGAATATTTATAGAGCTGTTATCTTCCGAATAAACTCTTAAAGACCTAGTAATATCTTACATCAATAGCAGTCAATATTAATCGTCATCTTAATTCAGTCTCATCTGAAATTTGTAAATTCTTAGTTATCTGCACAAACCCTGGCTAACAAGTTGAACCAGCAATGCAAAATTGGGTTTAATTATTTATTTACTAAATACCTAACTAATCACACAGAATTACACATACACATAATTAAATCATAACTTGATTACAAATGACGTCATTGTCACGCCTTGGTCTTAGTATTTTGTGTTTTCTTTTATTATTTGTTCAGGCCAGGGTGTGACATGGGGTTATTGTATTTTCGTATTGGGGTTTGTAGTATTTGGGATTGCGGCTGAGTAGGGGTGTTGTATAGGCTTGGCTGCCTGAGGCGGTTCTCAATCAGAGTCAGGTGATTCTCGTTGTCTCTGATTGGGAACCGTATTTAGGTAGCCAGGGTTTCACTGTGTATTTCGTGGGTGATTGTTCCTGTCTCTGTGTAGTTTCACCAGATAGGCTGTAATTAGGTTTCACGTTCCGTTTGGTGTTTTGTATTTTGTATAGTTATTTCATGTATCGCTTTTTTCCATTAAAGTCATGAGTAACCACCACGCTGCATTTCGGTCCGACTCTCTTTCCACAAACGAAGAACGACGTTACAGTCATAAAGGAAAACGTCCCGAGCGGGCGGAACAGATATGACAGCTTGTTACACAGAAGAAAGGGGCTGGGTTTGAGTGAAAGAGCGAGAAGACTGAGGAACGAAGGGCGAAGCTGTGCTATCGTAAATACAGTATCTTATGCATTCTAAATTACTGCCCATTTGGAAAAGGAAAATGCAATAAATATTTACTCTGAGCTGCCCTTCGGTAGGTTGGTGGTAGATGGAAGGCCGTGTTGCCAAACCAAGTTCATTGTCCTTTGAAGAATGTCTCTGGTGGTCAATTGGATACGTTGTAGTAATGTTGTTGTGTGATAGACGGGATACTCTGTCTGTTCCTTCCTATCCCTCGTTTGCAGCGGCTGTTGCTAACTCAACGGCTAGGAGGTATCACTTCTGTAGTGAATAAGAGTGCAAAGTTCATACCATTCGCAACCAAGCTCACGCTGATGTTGGCTTCGTTCTGTAGTTATAATCTGAACCATTCTGACATAGGACTGCCATCCTCACGTCCTCGGAACAGGAGGTTATATTGTCATCAAGGGCTTATATAGGAAGGGAGAGGAGGGCGTGTTTGAAATTTTTTATAGCCCATGTCCCTTCACAGGGGCGGGCCACTGATAGGGCTCTGCTCAATCTTATGAAAACCCAAATCTCACATTTTAGAAGCTAAAATCACATTGCATCCCATCACAAATAATTTCATATTCAAACGTTTAAATTGAACAACAATTCCATGTGAATCCGATAACTCTGATGTGTAGACTTTCCACGGTAGAGTTTATGTCATCTTATCATTGATGAGAATGTCTCAGATGACAACCGAACTGACATCATATTCATTAAGTACCACCGCATATGTTCAATTGGTCAGATTACCAGAATATAGTTCATTTCCCCCCACCTTCTGATGTTGCCAGAATCTCTGTTAACCAAGGGTTTTGCAAATGTGACATCAGTAGGGTAGAGAGAGGAAAAGGGGGGAAAGTGGTATTTATGACTGTCATAAACCTATCCCCCAGGCCAACATCATGACAGAGTCTTATTATCTCTTCCACAAGATAGCTTTCTTTGACTATTCACCTCTCCTTTACTCTTTCTTCATTTACAATGCATTTTTTATATTGAAGTTAAGAGTAATGTTTATCCCTTTTTACTCCTTCCACCTATCCTACTTTCTCTCCTCTCCCTCATCTTCTCCTCCATCCATTTTCCTTCCTCCCATCTCTCTCAGATATGGCTAACCTCTCCCTGGGAGACCACAATGGGTCGAGTAGGGCGTCCGACCAGGACACCCTTGCTCCTCTGCCCCATCCTGGGGCTGCCCCCTGCCCCCTGGCCTTCCCCTACCAGTACCCCATCCTGCACCCCTACAACCCACACTCTCTGCACGAGCCCCCCCGAAGCCAACCTGGAGGGAGGGGCATCCTCCATGCTGATGAGGAAACCACTAGTTATCGTTGTAGTATTTTCAGTGGGGCAAAAAAGTATTTAGTCAGCCACCAATTGTGCATGTTCTCCCACTTTAAAAAATGAGAGAGGCCTGTAATTTTCATCATAGGTACACTTCAACTATGACAGACAAAATGAGATAAAAATATCCAGAAAATCACATTGTAGGGTTTTTAATTAATTAATTTGCAAATTATGGTGGAAAATAAGTATTTTAACAAAAGTTTATCTTAATACTTTGTTATATACCCTTTGTTGGCAATGACAGAGGTTAAACGTTTTCTGTAAGTTGAGTTTACCAAAAAGTTATATTTTGGTTTCATCTGACCCTATGACATTCTCCCAATTTTCTTCTGGATCATCCAAATGCTCTCTAGCAAACTTCAGATGGGCCTGGACATGTACTGGCTTAAGCAGGGGGACACGTCTGGCACTGCAGGATTTGAGTCCCTGGCAGCGTAGTGTGTTACTGATGGTAGGCTTTGTTACTTTGGTCCCAGCTCTCTGCAGGTCATTCACTAGGTCACCCCGTGTGGTTCTGGGATTTTTGCTCACCGTTCTTGTGATCATTTTGACCCCACGGGGTGAGATCTTGCGTGGAGCCCCAGATCGAGGAAGATTATCAGTGGTCTTGTATGTCTTCCATTTCCTAATAATTGCTCCCACAGTTGATTTATTCAAACCAAGCTGCTTACGTATTGCAGATTCAGTCTTCCCAGCGTGGTGCAGGTCTACAAATTTGTTTCTGGTGTCCTTTGACAGCTCTTTGGTCTTGGCCATAGTGTAGTTTGGAGTGTGACTGTTTGAGGTTGTGGACAGGTGTCGTTTATACTGATAACAAGTTCAAACAGGTGCCATTAACACAGGTAATGAGTGGAGGACAGAGGAGCCTCTTAAAGAAGAAGTTACAGGTCTGTGAGAGCCAGAAATCTTGCTTGTTTGTAAGTGACCAAATAATTATTTTCCACCATAATTTGCAAATAAATTCATAAAAAATCCTAGATTTTCAGGATTTTTTTTTCATTTTGTCTGTCATAGGTGAAGTGTACTTATGATGAAAATTACAGACCTCTCATCTTTTTAAGTGGGAGAACTTGCACAATTGGTGGCTGACTAAATACTTTTTTGCCCCACTGTATACCTGGAGCAAAAATAGTGAGCAAACATTTTAGTTTTTAATAATATATTCTGCATATTACTATCAGTGCAAGATCAGGAGTGCTACTCAAGGAAACTCACATTAAGCTCTGTGTCTATTCACTAATTGACCACCATGGGGGAAACTCAGGGGGGTTCTCATAGGCTGCCAGCAAAAATAGCCACAGGTTGCTTTTGACTGCATTTCACACCACTTTTAGATTATAATTGTAAGGCTCGCTTGAATCTCCTGTTTGTTTTACTGTCGCAAATCAACTGCTTTATACTTAAAAAACACGTCAACCAATAAAATGCTCTGGCTTTAACATCAGACTGACAATGAGGTTGTACACTAAGTGTATGTCAAATTGGCCCATAGCTTCACCTAACAATAACATAGACCTACTGTAGGACCCATAACTTCACCTAACAATACCATAGACCTACTGTAGGATGAATAACTTCACCTAACAATACCATAGACCTACTGTAGGATGAATAACTTCACCTAACAATACCATAGACCTACTGTAGGATGAATAACTTCACCTAACAATACCATAGACCTACTGTAGGATGAATAACTTCACCTAACAATACCATAGACCTACTGTAGGATGAATAACTTCACCTAACAATACCATAGACCTACTGTAGGACCCATAACTTCACCTAACAATAACATAGACCTACTGTAGGACCCATAACTTCACCTAACAATAACATAGACCTACTGTAGGATGAATAACTTCACCTAACAATAACATAGACCTACTGTAGGACGTAACTTCACCTAACAGACCTACCGTACGACCCATAAATTCACCTAACAACAACATAGACCGAGGACTATAAATCAGTTAATATTTCAGGTGAAACATGGAAACTAAAATGTCTTTGTCATGACATTTCCTAACCTGATCACCAGATAATTTTGTGAATAATCCCACTATGCTACTCTGTAATGTGTTGTCATTCTAAATGTCCTGAATAAAGGAAAGCTCTGTGTGTTGAACAATAGCTAATCAATCAAGGAACCGTTCTCTACACATTATGAGTAAAGTATCTCTGTGTCCAAACAGACTAACGAGAACCTACTGTAAATCAAGCACACAATAACACATTATAAACACCAATTTTTTTTAGGGATGTTGAATCCAACGTGGAGCACGGCATAACTGTCTTTACCAGAGTAATGAATGAAGAAGCACTTTGGTTGTCGTTGCATGTTGTAATGTTTGTCATTTGACTGTCCAAAAAATTGTCTGACAGCAAGATCCAGTATTTAAGTTCATCATATGACGAGCTTAACGTTATGACTATAACTACTGTTCCCTGAAGGAGGGATACTAAATGAAATGGCCCCTGGCAGACCACCCAGACCTGACCCTACAAGGTGCGTCAGTTTTATCGATTTATTCATTGTCTTTTGTTTGAAACACTCCTGTCAATGTTGAGTAAGGATGCACACCTAATTACACATATAGAAGTAAGATTAGTCTACCTGGCCTGCGTGCAAATGTAGGCCTATAAATATGCCCATTAAGGGATGTCTGATAGTATTTCTGATTGTCTTAACACTGAACCACTAATGAGTTCAGGAGTTTCTCAAAGTAGGTTTTCTTCTTCAACTCAAACAGCAAGTCTTAATGAAATCCACTTGTAATGAGAGTGGTTACATTTCTCCAGCCCCCATCTCTCAGCTGTTTACCAAACCAAGTCTCTGGGCAGATATTTTGTTTCCGTTTAAAACATAGGTCGTCCCTTTAAATAAGCCACAAAATCAATCAACCAACTTGCAGTTGAAACAATAACAAAGTTGTAATGCCTCCACTGTTTTGCTAATAAGAGAAATGGAGAAATGTAACTACTCTCAAATTCATAGACAGACCTATGTATGCAAGGACTGACCATCCATGATATCAACATTATAGTTTTAACCATGTTGAGGCTATACAGTGTTGATTTACATTTTCTAAACATTGGAGCAAAAAAAGCTTATTTGGGGTTCTGATGGGGTACAACAGTTGAACTAATCTCATGAGGCATGTTTTATATTCTTCAAGAATCAATGGCTATAAATAAATAATGTAAAAGTCCATATAAGGATGTAGCAATTGCATATTTCCCCTTTAACACCACACATCAGTTCAACAACTGCCGAGTTTGTGCCTCTGTCAAGACCGCTAGCTGAATTATTTTTTTTCTTTTTCTTTTTTATTTCACCTTTATTTAACCAGGTAGGCTAGTTGAGAACAAGTTCTCATTTGCAACTGCGACCTGGCCAAGATAAAGCATAGCAGTTCAACACATCCAACAACACAGAGTTACACATGGAATGAACAAAACATACAGTCAATAATACAGTAGATAAAAAGAAAACAAAATCTATATACAGTTAGTGCAAATTAGGTCAAATAAGGGAGTTAAGGCAATAAATAGGCCATGGTGGTGAAGTAATTACAATATGGCAATTAAAAACTGGAATGGTAGATGTGCATAGGATGGATGTGCAAGTAGAGATACTGTGGTGCAAAAGGAGCAAAATAAATAAATACAGTATGGGGATGAGGTAGATAGAGGGGCTGTATACAGATGGGCTATGAAAAGGTGCAGTGATCAGTGAGCTGCTCTGACAGCTGGTTCTTAAAGCTAGTGAGGGAGATGGGAATCTCCAGCTTCAGTGATTTTTGCAGTTCGTTCCAGTCAGTGGCATCAGAGAACTGGAAGGAAAGGCGACCAAAGGAGGAATTGGCTTTGGGGGTGACCAGTGAGAGATACCTGCTGGAGCGCATGTTACGGGTGGGTGCTGCTATGGTGACCAGCGAGCTGAGATGGGGTGGGGCTTCACCCAGCAGAGACATGTAGATAACCTGTAGCCAGTGGGTTTGGCGACGAGTATGAAGCGAGGGCCAGCCAACGAGAGAGTACAGGTCGCAGTGGTGAGTAGTGTATGGGGCTTTGGTGGCAAAATAATAACAACAACACCGTAAATATGAAATTTAATCGTATAACTAACTAGACGGCTGAAGAGGGTTTAAAACACAGTGGCAAATATACACGAAAGCGTCAAAAGAGCTTTATTGGTTCGGCTATTTTGTCTAGCAAGCTACCGAGGTGTCTGACTGACTGTTGCTGCTGTTGAAAGAAGTGTTCCATCCACTAGATTATACGTCACACCAACAGCATTGCCTTAAATTCCCGCCATCTGCTGACTGGAGTGGGTAACGCAGTTGGGTAAAATCTAAATGCAGGAAGCATGAGTTTTTACTCACCAATGTAACAATACAGTGTGGTTAAAGACATAGTAAGCTAGTTGTAGTCACGATATGGTTACCTATAAGTACAAACTGTTATGTTTTTACAAATGTATTAACATATTTTGTGAACTCTTCCAAACTACCCACAATGCAGTATTTCTCAACGTCATATGGATGATCAACTCTGTGCTACTTAGTTTGTATGCCAGTGTAACGGTGTAATGAAGTTACATGTTTTAAATATATTGAACCTTTATTTAACTAGGCAAGTCGGTTAAGAACAAATTGTCATTTACATTGACGGCCGACAACGGTCAAACCCTAACCCAGACTATGCTGGGCCAATTGTGCCGTGCCCTATGCGATTCTAAATCACGGCTTGTTATGATACAGCCTGCTTTTGAACAAGGGGCTGTAGTGACGCCCCTAGCACTGAGATGCTGTACCTTAGACCGCTGTGCTGCTCGTGTGTTTACATTACACTCCGTGTAATACACTCAGTGATAAAGGTATGGGATTCTGAGTAATCGACAGCAGATTTTTGGATAATTTGAAAATTGAGTGGTCCTGGGATAGAAATGTAGAAAGTTGACATTTCATCATAAAATCCACCTTTTAAATCATACATTAGCTATTTATGTTTTAGTAACTACTGTTGTTGGTTTGGCGTCAAATGGGCATGTACTTTATACATTTGTCATAAGTTGCCAGCATTGATGAGCCTTTGTATGTTATTTGCCGAATCTCAGTTTTCCATATGTGGGTTTTATGCTAAAGTTCCCTCTTTCAAGTTGGTAGCAAACTGAAAATTGCATCTTCTTTAGGTTTGCTATTTTTATCCTGTCGTCTATTGATCATTCATCCACACTGTGTCTCATCAATGCAGGCAATTTATGACAAATGTATAAAGTACATGTTTTAGAAACTCATGAACACCAGCGAGTTTATTAGCCCGGTTTTGTGAGTTTAGCTGGTGGTATTCGCCACCAGAGGGGGACATTGAGTAATCTTTCAGGTTAATTTCATAATTTTTGATACTAAAATGGATGACAGTTTATTCTGATGTAGTGAATATGAGACACATGGAAATAATGTATTTATTTTTATTATAGTAAATTAGGAATGAATAGGAATTGTTAAATCCACAATACGATCACAATAACTTTGATAGACATTTCAACTGTTTTTTTTGTAAGTATATTATAGAGCAGATTTATGTACAATTGCTGTGGGAGTGCTATTTATATCCCGTCACTACTGATCATTAATCCATACTGTGTGTGTCCCATCATTGCAGCTTTGGAAATAAATTAACTATCCATTCATTGCACCTTCCTGTGTTGACTCAATGACCAGGAAGGTCACATTAGGTCGATATCTAGCTCAAGCTTGCAAACGTTAAACACACCTCATAACCCATCTCCATTAACTTCATCACACCTGCCCAGAACCACGAGAACACACCTCCATCTCCATGAATTACATCACATCTGCCCAGACCCACGAGAACACACCCCCATCTCCATTAACTACATCACACCTGCCCAGACCCACTAGACCACACCCCCATCTCCATTAACTACATCAAACCTGCCCAGACCCACTAGAACACACCTCCATCTCCAGCGCCCGCACTTTCAACTTTTAGATAATAAAGCATTTTATCATTCTATTGAATTAACAACAGAGGATTGGTTGATTTCCGAGTTTTAAGTATAATATTTAAGATGACTGAATGACAATTAACTTGTGGTCGTTATGACGGCCTATTGGATGACCATCGGGATTCTCCCCAAAAAAGAGGACGCTCTGGATTGATCACTGGAGTCAGATGTGAAGGAGGAGGTTGATCATCAGGAGTCAGATGTGAAGGAGGAGGTTGATCATCAGGAGTCAGATGTGAAGGAGGAGGTTAATCATCAGTGAACCTCCAGGATTGTGGCTGGGCTGGCGTTTCCACTTCCAGCTTGGTCATATATTTTGATACATTGAATGTTGATATTTTGAACCTATGTTATATATTTGTACCTTCGGTTTCATGAAGTGATGTCACTGAGTACTGCCCCTATATATACAGTGTATTCGGAAAGTCTTCAGACCCCTTTACTTTTTCTACATTTTTTTACGTTACAGCCTTATTCTGACATGGATTAAATCATTCCCCCCCCCCTCATCAATCTACACACAATACCCAATGACATGACAATACCCCACAATGACATCACAATACCCCATAATGACATCACAATACCCCATAATGAAAAAGCAAAAACAGGTTTTTATAAATGATAAATTAAAAAATATGATTTTCTTTCAAAAACAAGGACATTTCTATGTGACCCCCAAATTTTTGAACGGTAGTGTACATCTACATGATGTATTGTTACACCATGTAGGAGCAGTATAGACCTAGTCTGTTCATTATATACATCTACATGATGTATTGTTACACCATGTAGGAGCAGTATAGACCTAGTCTGTCCATTATATACATCTACATGATGTATTGTTACACCATGTAGGAGCAGTATAGACCTAGTCTGTTCATTATATACATCTACATGATGTATTGTTACACCATGTAGGAGCAGTACAGACCTAGTCTGTTCATTATAGACATCTACATGATATATTGTTACACATTTACATTACATTTAAGTCATTTAGCAGACGCTCTTATCCAGAGCGACTTACAAATTGGTGCATTCACCTTATGACATCCAGTGGAACAGCCACTTTACAATAGTGCATCTAAATATTTTAAGGGGGGTGAGAAGGATTACTTTATCCTATCCTAGGTATTCCTTAAAGAGGTGGGGTTTCAGGTGTCTCCGGAAGGTGGTGATTGACTCCGCTGTCCTGGCGTCGTGAGGGAGTTTGTTCCACCATTGGGGGGCCAGAGCAGCGAACAGTTTTGACTGGGCTGAGCGGGAACTGTACTTCCTCAGTGGTAGGGAGGCGAGCAGGCCAGAGGTGGATGAACGCAGTGCCCTTGTTTGGGTGTAGGGCCTGATCAGAGCCTGGAGGTACTGAGGTGCCGTTCCCCTCACAGCTCCGTAGGCAAGCACCATGGTCTTGTAGCGGATGCGAGCTTCAACTGGAAGCCAGTGGAGAGAGCGGAGGAGCGGGGTGACGTGAGAGAACTTGGGAAGGTTGAACACCAGACGGGCTGCGGCGTTCTGGATGAGTTGTAGGGGTTTAATGGCACAGGCAGGGAGCCCAGCCAACAGCGAGTTGCAGTAATCCAGACGGGAGATGACAAGTGCCTGGATTGGGACCTGCGCCGCTTCCTGTGTGAGGCAGGGTCGTACTCTGCGGATGTTGTAGAGCATGAACCTACAGGAACGGGCCACCGCCTTGATGTTAGTTGAGAACGACAGGGTGTTGTCCAGGATCACGCCAAGGTTCTTAGCGCTCTGGGAGGAGGACACAATGGAGTTGTCAACCGTGATGGCGAGATCATGGAACGGGCAGTCCTTCCCCGGGAGGAAGAGCAGCTCCGTCTTGCCGAGGTTCAGCTTGAGGTGGTGATCCGTCATCCACATTGATATGTCTGCCAGACATGCAGAGATGCGATTCGCCACCTGGTCATCAGAAGGGGGAAAGGAGAAGATGAATTGTGTGTCGTCTGCATAGCAATGATAGGAGAGACCATGTGAGGTTATGACAGAGCCAAGTGACTTGGTGTATAGCGAGAATAGGAGAGGGCCTAGAACAGAGCCCTGGGGGACACCAGTGGTGAGAGCGCGTGGTGAGGAGACAGATTCTTGCCACGCCACCTGGTAGGAGCGACCTGTCAGGTAGGACGCAATCCAAGCGTGTGCCGCGCCGGAGATGCCCAACTCGGAGAATCTGATGGTTCACAGTATCGAAGGCAGCCGATAGGTCTAGAAGGATGAGAGCAGAGGAGAGAGAGTTAGCTTTAGCAGTGCGGAGCGCCTCAGTGATACAGAGAAGAGCAGTCTCAGTTGAATGACTAGTCTTGAAACCTGACTGATTTGGATCAAGAAGGTCATTCTGAGAGAGATAGCGGGAGAGCCGGCCAAGGACGGCACGTTCAAGAGTTTTGGAGAGAAAAGAAAGAAGGGATACTGGTCTGTAGTTGTTGACATCGGAGGGATCGAGTGTAGGTTTTTTTCAGAAGGGGTGCAACTCTCGCTCTCTTGAAGACGGAAGGGACTTAGCCAGCGGTCAGGGATGAGTTGATGAGCGAGGTGAGGTAAGGGAGAAGGTCTCCGGAAATGGTCTGGAGAAGAGAGGAGGGGATAGGGTCAAGCGGGCAGGTTGTTGGGCGGCCGGCCGTCACAAGACGCGAGATTTCATCTGGAGAGAGAGGGGAGAAAGAGGTCAGAGCACAGGGTAGGGCAGTGTGAGCAGAACCAGCGGTGTCGTTTGACTTAGCAAACGAGGATCGGATGTCGTCGACCTTCTTTTCAAAATGGTTGACGAAGTCATCTGCAGAGGGGGAGGGGGAGGAGGATTCAGGAGGGAGGAGAAGGTGGCAAAGAGCTTCCTAGGGTTAGAGGCAGATGCTTGGAATTTAGAGTGGTAGAAAGTGGCTTTAGCAGCAGAGACAGAGGAGGAAAATGTAGAGAGGAGGGAGTGAAAGGATGCCAGGTCCGCAGGGAGGCGAGTTTTCCTCCATTTCCACTCGGCTGCCCGGAGCCCTGTTCTGTGAGCTCGCAATGAGTCGTCGAGCCACGGAGCGGGAGGGGAGGACCGAGCCGGCCTGGAGGATAGGGGACATAGAGAGTCAAAGGATGCAGAAAGGGAGGAGAGGAGGGTTGAGGAGGCAGAATCAGGAGATAGGTTGGAGAAGGTTTGAGCAGAGGGAAGAGATGATAGGATGGAAGAGGAGAGAGTAGCGGGGGAGAGAGAGCGAAGGTTGGGACGGCGCGATACCAGGACGCCAGGACAGTGGAGTCAATCACCACCTTCCGGAGACACCTGAAACCCCACCTCTTTAAGGAATACCTAGGATAGGATAAAGTAATCCTTCTCACCCCCCTTAAAAGATTTAGATGCACTATTGTAAAGTGGCTGTTCCACTGGATGTCATAAGGTGAATGCACCAATTTGTAAGTCGCTCTGGATAAGAGCGTCTGCTAAATGACTTAAATGTAATGTAAATGTAATACCATCCGAGTAGGGGCAGTGTGGGAAGTGTTGGATGAGAGCGAGAGGGAAAAGGATACAAGGTAGTGGTCAGAGACTTGGAGGGGAGTTGCAATGAGGTTAGTGGAAGAACAGCATCTAGTAAAGATGAGGTCGAGCGTATTGCCTGCCTTGTGAGTAGGGGGGGAAGGTGAGAGGGTGAGGTCAAAAGAGGAGAGGAGTGTAGACCATGTAGGAGCAGTAAAGACCTAGTCTGTTCATTATATACATCTATCTACATGATGTATTGTTACACCATGTAGGAGCAGTACAGACCTAGTCTGTTCATTATATACATCTACATGATGTATTGTTACACCATGTAGGAGCAGTAAAGACCTAGTCTGTTCATTATATACATCTACATGATGTATTGTTACACCATGTAGGAGCAGTACAGACCTAGTCTGTTCATTATATACATCTACATGATGTATTGTTACACCATGTAGGAGCAGTAAAGACCTAACTAATAGAACAGGAGAGAAATGGCATAGTGGTGAGTCTAATAGAACAGGAGATGAATGACATAGTGGTGGGTCTAATAGAACAGGAGATGAATGACATAGTGGTGAGTCTAATAGAACAGGAGATGAATTACATAGTGGTAGGTCTAATAGAACAGGAGAGAAATGACATAGTGGTGGGTCCAATATAACAGGAGATAAATGACATAGTGGTGGATCCAATTGAACAGGAGAGAAATTACATAGTGGTGGATCCAATAGAACAGGAGAGAAATGACATAGTGGTGGATCCAATTGAACAGGAGAGAAATTACATAGTGGTGGATCCAATATAACAGGAGATAAATTACATAGTGGTGGATCCAATTGAACAGGAGAGAAATTACATAGTGGTGGATCCAATAGAACAGGAGAGAAATGACATAGTGGTGGGTCTAATAGAACAGGAGAGAAATGACATAGTGGTGGATCTAATAGAACAGGAGAGAAATAACATAATGGTGGGTCTAATAGAACAGGAGAGAAATGACATAGTGGTGGATCTAATAGAACAGGAGAGAAATAACAGTGGTGGATCTAATAGAACAGGAGAGAAATTACATAGTGGTGGATCTAATAGAACAGGAGAGAAATGACATAGTGGTGGATCTAATAGAACAGGAGAAAAATGACATAATGGTGGGTCCGACAGGTAAATAAACTGCATTGATGAGACACACAGTGTGGATGAACGATCAGTAGTGAACAGGGTAAAAATAGCACGGCTAAAGAAGATGCATTTTCCAGTTAGATACCAATTTGAAAGAGGGATCTTTAGCATAAAACCCACATGGAAAACTGAGATTTGGCAAATAACAGAGGCTTACTTGACACCAAACCAACAACAGTAGTTCCTAAAACATAAATTGCTAATGTATGATTTAAAACGTGGATTTTATGATGTAATGTCAACTTTAAACATTTCTATCCCAGGACCACTCAATTTTCAAATTCTCCAATAATCTGCTGTGGATTACCCAGAATCCCCTACCTTTATCGCTGAGTCTATTACACCGAGTGTAATGTAAACACACAAGCAGCGCAGCGGTCTAAGGTATGGAATCTCGGTGCTCGAGGCGTCACTACAGACCCTGGTTCAAATCCAGGCTGTATCATCATAACAGGCCGTGATTGGGAGTCCCATGGGACATGGCACAATTGGCCCAGCATAGTCTGGGTTAGGGTTTGGCCGTTGTCGGCCGTCAATGTAAATAATAATTTGTTCTTAACTGACTTTCCTAGTTAAATAAAGGTTAAATATATTTAAAACATGTAGCTTCATTACACCGTTACACTGGCATTCAAACTCAGTAGCACAGAGTAGATCATCCATATGACCTTGTGAAATAGTGCATTGTGGGTAAGTTTATAAGATTTCCCGAAATCAGTTAAAAAATATGTAATAACGCAAAAACATAACTGTTTGTACTCATAGGTAACCATATCGTGACTACAACTAGCTTACTAAGTCTTTAACCAGACTGTATTGTTACACTGGTTAGTAAAAACTAATGCTCCCTACACTTTAACACTCAACTGCGTTACCCTTTCCAGTCAGCAGATGGCGGTCTGGGAATTTAAGGTTATGCTGGTAGTGGGACGTATAATCTAGTGGACGGAACGCTTCTTTCAACAGCAGCAACAACAGATAGACATCTCGGTAGCTTGCTAGACAAAATAGCTGAACCAATATAGCTCTTTAGACGCTTTAGTGCTTTAGTGTATATTAGCCACTGTGTTTTAAACCCACTTCTATCGTCTAGTTAGTTAACCGATTTAATTTCATATTTACGGTGTTGTTATTAGTCAGCTAGCGGGCTGGTTGTTAGCATTAGCCTAGCTAACATCCCCGACCATGCGGTCACTAAGCCACTCCCCTGCTAAAGGAGAGGAGGATATCACAGTAAAACAAGAAGTAGAGGGTGAGGCCGTTACTGTGAAAGAAGAGGAAGACGCGTTCAGAGAAAAAGAGGAGGGGGATGTTACAGTAAAAGGAGAGGAGGATGCAGTTTATGGAGTGAAAGAAGAGGGAGAGATAACTGTTACATCGAAAAAGGAGGAGGAGGAGGAAGAAGAGGAGGAACATGGATATCTGGTCCCGGTTTCCCAAACGCATCTTAAGGCATCCAATGGTTCTAACGATGCATTTAGCCATAGGATGGTTTTGAGAAACCGTTCCCTGATTAACACTAGTAAGTACTGTCTTAGAAACAGAGGCACAACCTCTGCAGTTGTTGAACTGATGTTTGGTGTTAAAGGGGAAATCTGCAATTGATACATCCATATTGTGACTTTTAAATTATTTATTTATAGCCAATGATTCTTGGAAGAATATAACGCATGCCTCATGAGCTTATTTCAACTGAACCCCAAATAAGCTTTTAACCACTCTCAAATTCATAGAGGAAGCTATCGTAGCAACCGTAACCCAACACCTCGTCAAGAAGTTCAGAAATCTTGGCTGTAACAGTTATAAGGTGTTGACTTGACAGTCGCTGGACCCAGGTTTGAGCAGCTCAGGGCTGTCCCCTGAATTCACTACACTATGAATACAAGGACTGGCCATCCATGAGGTAAAAATTATCGTTTTAAACCGATTTTGAGGCTATATGGTATATTCTATAATTGCCAGTGAAGATTTCCTGTGGGGGCAAATTATTAGAGCTGTTGATAAGTCATTGTATGATATTCAGCCAATTTGTTTTCATGCCATAACATTAAAGGCAAGACATACTTAGATTCAATTACAGTCATGAATTGGTTTGAAACCTTTGCTTTAAACCCTTCTCAAAGTTTGTGCCTTGACGGATTTGTAAAAAATGGTTTGTCATGAAACACTATTTTTTTATTTGATTTAAATGTAACCTTTATTTAACTAGGCAAGTCAGTTAAGAACAAATTCTTATTTACAGTGACTGCCTACCCCGGACGACGCTGGGCCAATTGTGCGCCACACCTACTTTGTCTGCCTTTCCTTCCAGTTCTCTCCTGCCAATGCCTGGAACGAATTGCAAAAATAGCTGAAGTTGGAGACTAAAATCTCCCTCACTAACTTTAAGCATCAACTATCTGAGCAGCTTACCGATCGCTGCAGCTGTACACAGCCCATCTGTAAATAGCCCTAGGAACGCGAAGCCTACCTCATCCCATGTTTTTTACTTTTTTAAACTCTTTTGCACACCAGTATTTCTACTTGCACATCATCATCAGCACATCCATTGATGGATACGCTATTATACAACACACAGAGCTATTTTCCTATATTTGTTGTTCGGTGAAGTTGTTGGTCCTACAGTAGGTCTATGTTAGGTGATGTTATGGGTCCTACAGTAGGTCTATGTTGTTGTTAGGTGATGTTATGGGTCCTACAGTAGGTCTGTGTTAAGTGAAGTTATGGGTCCAACAGTAGGTCTATGTTGTTGTTAGGTGACGTTATGGGTCCTACAGTAGGTCTATGTTGTTGTTATGTGTCCTAGAGTACACTGTGTGTCATGCAACAACAACCAAATTGCTTATTTGTTCATTACATAGGTATACTTGTTGTTAGGTGAAGTTATTGGCCAATTTGGCTAAAAGTGTACTAATCCTCATTGTCAGGTTGATGGAAAAGCTAGACAAAGGGCATTTTACTGGTTGAAGTGTTTTTTAAATGCAAAGCGGTTGATTTGCGATGACACAAACATTATATTAAGCAGGAAATTCAAACAAGCCTTACAATTATAATCCAAAGTCTTGTGAAATGCACTCATAAGCAACCTGGACATGGAGGTTACTCTCCTGAGTTTTCCCATATTCACATTCAGAATGCACTGTGAAATACTCAAATCTTTGCTCACCATTTTTGCTCCAGGCAGATATACTACGTCCGTAACTAGTGATTTCCTCATTAGCAGGGAGGAGTTTCTGCAGCCAGATATACTACATCCATAACTAGCGGTTTCCTTATTAGCAGGGAGGAGTTTCTGCAATCAAATTGTATGTGCATTGTCCTCATGCCGCAATTTTATTAAACACAGAAAGGGGCCTATATTGGAGACCAAAAGTCGTCTGGCACACTGCTTAGAGTTTCAACAACATAAATAACTTATTTCTAGCCTACAATCATCGATGTTACTACTAATGTGAAAACAAGACAAAATTCGACTGTTGCTCATTTTAAGACAAATGTCAAATAATTTTAACATTAATTACAGACGTCAATTATTGTACAACATCATGGCTAAGCTGTTGGCATCACCTTTTACAGTGGATTTCTGCTGTTGTGGTCCTTTAATCATCTGTCTGACTTTGTTGTTCACACAGGAGAGATATGGGACTATCGTGGATCCTCTGAGGAGCCTCAACAACCTCATGATGCTGAAGAGGCAGAGAAGAGTCTCTCCAGATCAGAACACCTCAAGAAACACCTGCAGAGATCCACAGGGAAGGGAACTCACTGCTGCTCTGACTATGGGAAGAAATCCACCTCATCAGGCATTAAAATTCACCAGAGAACACACACAGGAGAGAAATCTTATAGCTGTGGTCAATGTGGGAAGAGATATGCTTCATCTGGCTCACTGACTATACACCATAGAACACACACAGGAGAGAAACCTTATAGCTGTGATCAATGTGGGAAGAGTTTTAGTCAATCTGGAGATCTGACAGTGCACCAGAGAATACACACAGGAGAGAAGCCTTATAGCTGTGGTCAATGTGGAAAGAGTTATGTTCAATCTAGCCATTTGACTCTACACCAGAGAATTCACACAGGAGAGAAACCTTATATATGTGATCAATGTGGGAAGAGATTTGCTGCATCTGGCTCTCTGACTATACACCAGAGAACACACACAGGAGAGAAACCTTATAGCTGTGGTCAATGTGGGAAGAGATTTGCTACATCTGGCTCGCTGACTATACACCATAGAACACACACAGGAGAGAAACCTTATAGTTGTGATCAATGTGGGAAGAGTTTTATTCAATCCGGAGATCTGACAGTGCACCAGAGAATACACACTGGAAAGAAATCTTGTAGCTGTGATCAATGTGGGAAGAGATTTGCTGCATCTGGCTCTCTGACTCTACACCAGAGAATTCACACAGGAGAGAAACCTTATAGCTGTGATCAATGTGGGAAGAGATTTGCTGCATCTGGCTATCTGACTCTACACCAGAGAACACACACAGGAGAGAAACCTTATAACTGCGATCAATGTGGGAAGAGTTATGTTCAATCTTGCCATCTGACTCAACACCAGAGAACACACACAGGAGAGAAACCTTATAGCTGTGATCAATGTGGGAAGAGTTTTGTTACATCTAACCAGCTGATGTTACACCAGAGAACACACACAGGAGAGAAATCCTATATCTGTGGTCAATGTGGGAAGAGTTTTGTTAGATCTGACCAGCTGACATTACACCAGAGAACACACACAGGAGAGAAACCTTATAGCTGTGCTCAATGTGGGAGGAATTTTACTACATCTAGCTCTCTGACAGTACACCAGAGAAAACACACAGGAGAGAAACCTTATAGCTGTGATCAATGTGGGAAGAGTTTTGTTACATCTAACCAGCGGACGTTACACCAGAGAACACACACGGGAGAGAAATCCTATATCTGTGGTCAATGTGGGAGGAGTTTTACTACATCTAGCTCTCTGACAGTACACCAGCGAAAACACACAGGAGAGAAATCTTATAGCTGTGACCAGAGATAGTCTTATAAAAGATCTCTGATCAAATATTAGAAAGTACACACATGAAGGAGTTGTTTCATGATTTCAATGAATTCATGTCCCAATGTAGAATGTTTTAACATTGTAGTTGGGGTATTATAATGATGTCACAATGTAGAACCCTAAATGTTGCCCCCCTTATGAATTGATTTCAACATGATATGGATATTAGCCTCAGGAAAAATCCAGGCTCTGAAATGGAAGAGTACTATTTATGTGATTTAACAAAAATTGACAAACCAAAAAAATTGTTCAAATGTATTTATATAGCCCTTCTTACATCAGCTGATATCTGAAAGTGCTGTACAGAAACCCAGCCTAAAACCCCAAACAGCAAGCAATGCTGGTGTCGAAGCACGGTGGCTAGGAAAAACTCCCTTTTTGATCTGTTAGTTTTAACAGGACGTGCAACCTCATCTCTCTCCTCGCACAATTGATTTTAGCATGATATCGATGAGTGATGACAAATACTTATTGCATTCCCTTGTTTAGCGACCCCTAAATTTAAATGCACCACTCCCAAATGTAGCTGGCTCTTCTCCAGGGTGTCCTTTAACCAGTGAGGTAAAATATATCTCCCATTTCCATGTGTTTGTTTTTGTTGTGTCAGTTTCAACAGCACGTACAACCTAATTTCCCCCCTAATCGATATCAGTGATTTATTGCTACTTGTCAAAACAACAGCGTTTTTGGTGCTTGTGCAGTTTATAAGGAGCTTGTTTTAAAAAATACAAGTAATACGATTGTTGTGGCAGGTGTTTGTGTATATAGCACATGTTAGGTTTTCAATTTATCCCAAACTGTTTCTGCATATTGGTTATTGATTTGGACACGTTAAAACTGTTTTGACATTGGGCTATCCCACCAAGCAAAATGTAATTGAAAAGATGTTGAAAATAAGACTATGCAATCAAATATTTCATATTTACATTTCATGTAACATTTGGTAGTGATATTTATTCATGCAACCAACTGACAATTTTTTGGTACAATTATATTGACATTGTTGCCCTGCTTTTAGAACATCAGGGTTAATTCTCACATGTGCCAACCCAAATGTACTAAAGCATGACATTGGGGACTGGGCCCCGATCCAACAACATGCCTATTGAGTGAACCCTGAAAAGAGAGAGAAGCTCCGCAGTGAGGTGGAAAGTTACTACGGATATCGCAGGGGTTTCCTCTAGACATCAGACATGTCCATGGCAAGGACAACTTGGTTGCTGATTATCTCTGGGGTGGGCAGTCAAAAATATTTGTGTTTTGCATTTAGCCAGTGTGTTACCATGATCACAATTTATTTGGAGTTTTATCTCTTATTCTTTTCCGTATTGAAACTGCACTGTTGGTTAGGGGCTCGTAAGAAAGCATTTCACTGTTGTATTCGGCGCATGTGACTAATACAATTTGATTTGAGTTTTGTTTGGGCTCATTCCAAGGGGACGAGAGTTCTCGAAGCTAGTGAGTTTTAGGATTCTATAGAAAATAAATAATACGATTGTTTATTATTATTTAGGAATAGGTGTTTTTTTCTTGTTTTTAATTGTTGACAGCCAGTAGACACCATGTTTATATTGGTGAATGTGAAGCACTGTAGTTGATTATAATGTGAAATGGAAGTTGTTTTCTGTTGGTGGTGAGCAAACTTGTCCAACAAAAATATAGGATATATTTGTTGTCTTAAGGGGGAAGGTGTACAAGGCTTTGGTTTTTCCATTTATGTTTTGAGGTTGGACTTTTGCACGTGTAGCTCGTTAGCACTGATTGGTGTCACCTTGTTAGTCAGTATGGCTTGTCCATCTTGTTAGTGGGAAGGTGTTTCACCTGAGCTGGTCCAGGTGCTATTTAAGAGTGTCTGGTCCAGTGCTCTAGTTGTCTAGATAGATGTGGAGAGTCAACACCTTTAGTTGCTCCACCGTTTTCTATTAAAGATGTTTTTCATTTCAGGTTGAAGCTTCTTTCTGAAGAGAGCTTATTTTTTTAAATGAATCAATACAAGCAAACAAGATAGTTTCCGGGGATTGGTATGGCAAATACCTTACGATTTGCCTGGACTGTAAAGGAGATGGAGCCGTGGAGTAGAGAGACATTTGGAAGGATCATTTTGATGGGATGCCTCAGGATAGAGGTGAAGGAAGTGCTCTGCCTTCAAGGGAACCCGAATGAGAAGGCTTTCGATGTGACGTTTCACAAAGAAGAAAAACATGACGAAGTAATGAAGATGGCAAAGGAAGCGGAGAAAACGGGACCCCTGTGCCATTATGCGGTGACCAGCCTGGCGAAGAACAACTTCAGGGTGGTCACCGTAACCATGTACAATCCGCATGTGAAAGATGAAGAGGTGAGGGCCTTTCTGGGGAGGTACATGGACAATGTCTCCTCAGCGAGGTACCTCAGGGACTCCCTGGGTTTCTGGAACGGAAAGAGAGGTTTCCAGGCGTTACTCAGGGAGTCCCCGAAGAGTGTGGATGGCTACCTCCATCCTCCGGCGATGTTCTCCCTGGGGGCTGACAGGGGAACACTCTACTATGCACGTCAGCCCCCATTCTGCAGGCGTTGTATGGCCTACGGCCAGGGAGTGTGACGAGCCCAAGGCTTGCCACGGGTGTGGCTCCAGAGAACACCTGTGGCGTGATTGCCTGGCTCGTCACAGGTCATACGCGTCTGCAGCTGGGGGGGGAGCGGGGGATGGGGGGAGAAAAGAAAGGACGCGTGCGGATTGTACGGATGGCACAGGGGAAAGGACGGAGAAGGACGAAGAAGGGAAGAAGGAAGAGGCGAGAAGAAAGAGGAGTGAAGATGGAAAGAAGGAAAAAGAAGGAGAGAAGAAAAAGAAGGCGGAAGAACGGGAAGGAGCGGAGAAGAGGGAGAGTGGGACAGTGACGGGGACGGAGGGAGGTGTGGAGATGGGGTGGGAGGGGAGATGGGGGAAAGGAGTGGGGGACAGCCTGCCAGGCTTCCTCGAGGTCGAAATGAGGGATTTGGTGGAGGAGTTAGCGGGGATGGGACGTTGTGTCTCCCCGCTACCTCCTTCACCAAAGAAGAAAGGGATGAAGAGGGGGAGCTTGGCAGGAAGTGAGGGGGTAATTTGTCCTCCCGGTTTGCCTCAGCCCCTTGCATTTTAGTGGATGACTCCAGTGAGGGGTCGGTGGGCTGTTTGCTAGAGGGATCCCAACTCCTGTTTGAGGAGATGGGGTCCCCTACATGCAGCCCCGAGGCAAACAGGGAGGGGGGGATGGTGGGTGGGGAGGGAGGACCCAACACACTGCCTGGGTCATGGGTTGGGATGGAGGACGTGAGGAGAGGACGTCCCCGCCGGTGGAGATGGACCAGGGGAGCATCGGGTGAGTCTCCTGTTTTTTTCTTTGGTTTTTGGGGGTTTTATTTGTTGTTAATAATTAAATGAATAGTTCTGTTTCCTTTTTTAGTCTAAATGTTAGGGGGTTAAGGAATAATGTTAAAAGGAGGGCGGTTTTTTGTTATTTAGAGGGTGTGGGGTTTGATTTCTGTTTTTTACAGGAGGTTCACCTGAGGGATGGTGGGGATGTGTGTAGATTTAAGAGGGAGTGGGATAAGGGGGAATCTTTTTGGGGCATAGGAGGGGTGCACTCAACAGGAGTAGGGATTTTGTGTGGGCATAGAGAGGTTAAAATAGAGAACACTTTTGTAATAATGCAGGGTAGAGTTTTGGGGATGGATGTTAAGTTTAGAGAAGCTAGATATAGGTTAATTGGGGTGTATGGGCCACAGGTGGCGGCAGACAGGAGGGAGATGGTGGACTGTCTGGCGCCCCTGTGTTACAAACAGGCACTTGGTGATAGGAGGAGACTTTAATATAGATTTAGGGGTAGGCGGTGATAGCAGTGCAGGTGCCATCTCTGGGCTAATGGCTTGCCATGGTCTGGTTGATGGTGGCCTGCACACTACTCCGGCAATGGTCGGTCCTACATGGCGCAACTCCAGGGGGGTTGCGCGGAGGCTCGACTACATTTTTGTATCCAGGTCTTTGGGTCAGTTGTCTGGGCGGCTGTTGCCTGTTTTCTTCACGGATCACGACGTGGGTGTTCCTGCAGGTGGGGTCGCCAGTCTGCCTCTTCGGTAGGGGGTACTGGAAGTTAGATCGGGATATACTGGAGGAGCAGGCTTTCGTTGACGCATTTTTTTGTTTCTTTCGGAGGCTTGACGGCCTCCAGTCCATGTGCGAGGGGGTGTTAGAGTGGTGGGATTTAGTTAAGGGGAGGATAAGGGCTTTTATAATAGGATATTGTAGAAGGAAAAAAAGGGAGGAAAGGAGGGAGGTGGATCGTATCCAAAGGTTAATTGAACTCGAGTACGAGGGAGGCAACCTCGGCGGGTCGATTGACTGGGAGAGATTCGCAGCCCTAAAGGCGCAGCTCAGGGAGCTGCAGGAGCAGAAGGCTCGAGCTTTCCTGGAGCGTGCGCATAGTGGCTTTCTAGAACATAATGAGACTTGTTCCGCTATGTTCTTTAAGTCGGTTAGGGCCAGGCAGAGTAGGAAGGTAATGCATGGAGTTAGGGAAGAAAATGGTAGTATAGTAAGTAAACCAGAGGAAATGGTCAGGGTGACAACTGATCATTTCCAATGTTTATTTAAGGAAAGGGAAATAGATGTAGGGCAGGGAAACTTGTTTTTAGAACACTTGTCCCGGCGGTTGCCAGAGGACATTAGAGACGTGATGGAGGCCCAGATCTCACTAGAAGAGGTTGAGAGCGCTCTTAGGAGGATGGGAAAAGGGAAGGTGCCTGGGATGGATGGGCTGCCGGCTGAGTTTTACCTCAAGTTTTGGGGTATACTTGGACCAGTGGTTCTCGAAGTCTTGAAGGCCATCCTTGAGACGGGGGTCCCGGGGGGATCAATGGCTGTTGGTGTGCTGTCATTTCTTTATAAGAAGGGGGAAGCAACTGACCTTGGCAACTGGCGGCCATTGACCATGCTGTGCGTATAGATTACAAGATTCTTGCAAAGGTTTTAGCAGACCGGTTGCGCACAGCCCTTCCCTACGTCGTCCACGAGGATCAGACGTGCGGGGTAGAGGGCCGCTCTATAAGATGGAACCTACAGTTGATCAGGGATTCCATCGCTTGGGTTGAAGATAGAGGGCTGCCTTTAATGGTAGCAGCGCTAGATCAGGCGAAAGCTTTTGATCGCGTGAATAGATATTTTCTATTCAGGGTGTTAGGTAGATTAGGATTTGGGGAGAAGTTTATAGGATGGATCCGTACTTTATATGTCGGAGCGGGGTGTCGAGTTAGTGTAAATAGTCACTTAGGTGACGTTTTTGACCTCTCGTCTGGGGTCAGGCAGGGATGCCCACTCTCGGCTCTCCTCTTCGTTCTGTACATGGAGCCTCTGGGGGCTGCCATTAGGGCAGACACAGGGGTGGAAGGCTTGTTGATCCCTGGAAGTGGTGGGCTGCGTGTTAAGATGACGCAGTACGCCGACGACACTTCCTTGCTGTTGTGCAAGGACTCGTGCCTGACAAGGTCCCTTGCCATCTTTGGGGATTTCACCCGAGCGTCGGGAGCAGTTCTGAACCATGCAAAGTCTTCCGTCAAGTTTTTCGGAAGATGGCGCGGTAGAACGGATGTGCCTGGGGGGTTATCTCTCTGCGAAGGGGCCCTGAGGATTCTCGGGGTTCATTTTGAGACCTCCGGCTCAGCGACGCTAAACTGGAACATGCGTATCGCAGTGGTACAGAGGAAACTAGCAATGTGGAAGGCTAGGTATTTGTCTTTTATGGGCAAAGTCCTGGTCCTAAAGGTGGATGTGTTGCCGTCTCTTTTGTATTTGGCATACATCTACCCATTGCCGGCCTGTCTGAGGAGGCCTCTAGTGAGGCTTGTGTTTCAGTTTATGTGGAGTGGCAGGTGCGAGTGGGTCGCCAGGGCACGCATGATCTGTCCCATCAGGGAGGGAGGTAGGGGGGTACCACATTTCCCCCTCAAGCTGGACTCAATTTTTGTTTCTTTCTTGTTAGCGGAGCTTGCTCAGCCAGTGATACACCCGTCCGGTTACCTCCTGCGGGTGTTCTTCTCGTATCAGGCGAGAAGCGTAATGGTGTGGTCTAACTCGGGTCCTCGGGCGGAACAGCTGCCGTGGCACTTTGGTCATGCGGCCAAGTGGCTGCGTGCGCACCCCGAGGTTGAAGTTGCCCGAGTAGGTTTAGACCACAGGCACCTGTACGAGGAGGTCAGGCAGGCAGGGAGTCCTGCGCCCGTAGCGGGCATCTCGTCAGTGGTCTGGGAGGGAGTGCAGGCGCGGGGCCTGGACAACGGGCTCAAGGACCTGGTGGTTGAGCCTTCATAAGCGTTTGCCGGTACTTTCCATCTTGTACCGGTATAGTTTGTTGCAATCCCCCACCTGTCCAAGATCCTCTTGTGGCAGGGAGGAGACTGTGCGCCATGCCTTCTGGGACTGTGCCTTTGCCGGACTAGTCTGGGCTAGGGCACGGGTGATGCTAGGTGTGGTTAGGAGTGATTTTGTTTGGACATGGGCTAGGCTAGAGAGAGGCGTAGGGAGAGCAAAGGGAACGGATAGGGACAGGTTTCTGCTCTGGCTTCTCATGAGTCTCTTTAAAAAGGGACTGTGGGAAGCCAGGAAGAAGACAGGGAGAGATTGGGGGGTGGAAGGGATAGTGAGAAGGGTGGAAGGTGATTTGAGGGGGAGGATGAAGAGGGAGGAGAGGAAGTGGGGGAAGCATGCGGCACGGGAGAGGTGGAAAGGGGGTTTAGGGCTGGGAGTGTTAGAGTGAGTTTGGTAAGGGGATAGATTAGGGAAGGGGAGATAGGGAAAGGGTTAGGTATGACGGGGAGGGACGATGCTCCCCTGAGGTTTGTTTTTGTTTGATGTTTTTGTAAATAGAATTAATTAAGAATGAATGAGAATTATGATTTTGTAATAGTATGAATGGTATTGATTGTAATAAATTATTTTAACCACCTTTTTGACCTTTTTGGTTTACTTCCTGTCTTTAAGTTTGGTGTGGGTTTTTCTTTTGTTTCCCTCTTCTTGGGCAGACAAGCTAATATTTTGGGTTGGATATTGCATCCAATTAATATTTTAATCAATGGAATTTCCATTAGTCTTTCAGTTGTTAATCTTCTGTTTGTTGTGTACTAAATATTTGTTTATTTTCATTTAGTTTTTTTCCTGTGAAGCCATTGTGTTGCATCCATGTCTGAAATGTGCTGTATAAATAAAGCTTGATTTGATTTCATTTCATTACATTTAAGTCATTTAGCAGACGCTCTTATCCAGAGCGACTTACAAATTGGTGCATTCACCTTATGACATCCAGTGGAACAGCCACTTTACAATAGTGCATCTAAATCTTTTAAGGGGGGTGAGAAGGATTACTTTATCCTATCCTAGGTATTCCTTAAAGAGGTGGGGTTTCAGGTGTCTCCGGAAGGTGGTGATTGACTCCGCTGTCCTGGCGTCGTGAGGGAGTTTGTTCCACCATTGGGGAGCCAGAGCAGCGAACAGTTTTGACTGGGCTGAGCGGGAACTGTACTTCCTCAGTGGTAGGGAGGCGAGCAGGCCAGAGGTGGATGAACGCAGTGCCCTTGTTTGGGTGTAGGGCCTGATCAGAGCCTGGAGGTACTGAGGTGCCGTTCCCTCACAGCTCCGTAGGCAAGCACCATGGTCTTGTAGCGGATGCGAGCTTCAACTGGAAGCCAGTGGAGAGAGCGGAGGAGCGGGGTGACGTGAGAGAACTTGGGAAGGTTGAACACCAGACGGGCTGCGGCGTTCTGGATGAGTTGTAGGGGTTTAATGGCACAGGCAGGGAGCCCAGCCAACAGCGAGTTGCAGTAATCCAGACGGAAGATGACAAGTGCCTGGATTAGGACCTGCGCCGCTTCCTGTGTGAGGCAGGGTCGTACTCTGCGGATGTTGTAGAGCATGAACCTACAGGAACGGGCCACCGCCTTGATGTTAGTTGAGAACGACAGGGTGTTGTCCAGGATCACGCCAAGGTTCTTAGCGCTCTGTGTAGATTGATGAGGGGTAAAAAACTCTTCCATTTTAGGATAAGGCTGTAATGTAACAAAATGTGGAAAAAGTGAAGGGGTCTGAATACATTATTAGCTAATACTAATACCAATACCCTACACCCTATAGCTAATACTAATACCCTACACCTTATAGCTAATACTAATACCCTACACCCTATAGCTAATACTAATACCCTACACCTTATAGCTAATACTAATACCTAATAGCCTACACCCTATAGCTAATACTAATACCTAATAGCCTATACCCTATAGCTAATACTAATACCCTAAACCCTATAGCTGATACTAATACTAATACCCTGCACCCTATAGCTGATACTAATACTAATACCCTGCACCCTATAGCTAATACTAATACTAATACCCTACACCCTATAGCTAATACTAATACCCTACACCCTATAGCTAATACTAATACCCTACACCTTATAGCTAATACTAATACCTAATAGCCTACACCCTATAGCTAATACTAATACCCTACACCCTATAGCTAATACTAATACCCTACACCTTATAGCTAATACTAATACCTAATAGCCTACACCCTATAGCTAATACTAATACCCTACACCCTATAGCTAATACTAATACCCTACACCATATAGCTAATACTAATACTAATAGCCTACACCCAATAGCTAATACTAATACCCTACCTTATAGCATAGGCACTATACTGTGTGTCTGCAGGTGTCTATCTGGTCAAAACTACTGATACAGGAGCCCCTCCACCCTCTGGTGGGATGGATCATGTCTACAGAGAAACCTAGATTTGAATACTTAGATTTGTGTGTATTGGGTATATGTTGTGAAATTGTTAGATATTACTTGTTAGATACTACTGCACTGTCGGAGCTAAAACCACAAGCATTTCACAACACCCGCAATAACATCTGCCAAACATGTGGACGTGACCAATAAAATGTTGTTTTGATTTTTTTTTCCAAACACATCCTATTTAACAAAGGTGCTTTTGGCTGGGGTCAAAATGACTCCATAGGATTTGAATTTGTTAAAAGTCCATATTGATACAGAAACACTAAACCATGATTTAGATATATAAATAACAAGTTGATTGACAAAGTAATGAAAAATTGGAAGAATTGAACAAACCATATTTTGGCTATGATAAAAGATATGTCTCTGGGGTCAAAATGATCCATGTCAGATGTATGGTTCAATGCAAATATGTAGTGAGTGTAAAGTTTGTTTTAAATTCTCCCTCATTAAACACGAATCAATCAACACATGCTTATCTTTGAACAACTTAATATAATAATAAACTTTTAAATGAAAATAAACTTTTGAAATATAAACTGCGAGTCTTTTAGAACTGCCAGTGTGGAAAGCTCCTTCAACAACAACAGCTAATGCTAACATAGCTACAACATCACCCTCTTTACACCATGAGTTCATAAAAGCTATCTGTCTTCTCCTGATAAAGAAGAGGAGGTCTGCTGGACGGAGAAAATAACTCTCGTTAAAGAGGAGGAGGAAGAGGAGGCTGTTTCAATAAAAAAACAAGTGAAGGGTGAGGCTGTTACAGTGAAAGAAGAAGAGAATGACGTTTCAGTGAAAGAAGAGGAAGACTCGTTCAGAGTGAAAGAGGAGGAGGATGTTACAGTGGAGGAAGAGAAAGAGGAGGATGCATTTTTTGGACTGAAAGAGGAGGAGAGGGAGATGCCTGTCACATCCAAAAAGGAGGAGGAGACTGGATATCTGGTCCCGGTTATCCAAACTCATCTTAAGGCAACCAATGGTTCTAACGATGAACTGAGCCGTAAGATGGTTTTGAGAAACGGGGCTCTGATTAACACTAGTAAGTACTGTCTTAAGTACAGAGGCACAAACTCTGCAGTTGTTGAACTGATGTTTGGTGTTAAAGGCGAAATCTGCCATTGTTACATCTATATTTGGACTTTTAAATGGTTTATTTATAGCCATTGATTCTTGAAGAATATAACACATGCCTCGTGAGCTTAGTTCAACTGTTGTACCCCATCAGGACCCCAAACAAACTTGTTTAACTCCAATGTCTGGAAACAATGTAAATCAACACTGTATAGCCTCAACATGGTTAAATATATAATGTTGATGTCATGGATAGTCAGTCATTGCATCCATAGGTCTGTTTATGAATTTGAGAGTAGTTACATTTCTCCAGCCCCATCCATCATCTTATTACCAAAACAGTGGTGGAATGACAGCTTTGTTATTGTTTAAACTGCAGATTGGTTGATGGGGATTTTTTAAAGGGACAACCTAGGATTTAAACAGAACAAAATGCCTGCCCTGAGACTTGGTTTGTTAAACAACCGAGGGATGGTGGTTTGAGAAATGTAACCCCTCTCAAATTCATAGAGAAAGCTATTGTAGCCACCGTAACCCAACACCTAGTGACCTCGTCAAGAAGTTCAGACATCTTGGCGTAACAGTTATAAGGTGTTGACTTGACAGTCGCTGGAACCAGGTTTGAGTTCAGCTCAGGGCTATCCCCTGAATTCACTACACTATGAATACAAGGACTGGCCATCCATGATGTCATAATGATAGTTTAACCAGGTTTCTAGGCTATATAGTATATTCTATAATTCATCCATGATGTCATAATGATAGATTAACCAGGTTTCTAGGCTATATAGTATATTCTAGAATTCATCCATGATGTCATAATAATAGTTTAACCAGGTTTCTAG